>NC_056744.1:620992277-621080508 GCF_019279795.1 Protopterus annectens
TTTGTGCATTACTGATTATTGTGAGTGTGTGTATGTATGTATGTGTCTCTGTGTGTGGTGGATGACTGGTGCCTCACATGAATTGTGGCTGCTATGGATGGGGAGCTTGCGCAGGCAATGAAGATGTGTATGGTGAGCGTCTGTGCAGGGTGTATGACTGTATGTCTTTGTGTGGTCTTTGCTGTCAGATAGGGGAGTCTGATTAGAGTAGAGCCACTATCTGTTGTGGTCCTGTTGTAATTATCATTCACTGTCCGTGAGCAGCTGGGGTCCGTCCAGTAACATAAGTTGTGTGTTTGTGTGTGTATCTGTGTTTGCATGTGCATGTGTTACTGTTATCTGTGTGTTGGTGTGTGTGAATGTATTTTTCCTGTAGGTGCCTATGCAACCAACTAGTGAAGGTTGGAAGGCTCTTAACTGAGCAGTTGTTTAAAATACTCAGATGAGTGATTCATAGTCATGCAAATTATTTTTAGTGCTACAAGGATGTGCATGCCTGACAATGAATCGCATTATAGTGGAGCAGCACAAGTTGCCTTATTTGTGCACTGAGAAATTGCTGCTGCATCTTTAACTGTGAATCCCTCTCATTATTTTTAAAAACATGCCAGCATTTTACAACCTTGGTAGTGATTTGTGTAAAGGTATTCTATTATGGTTTATGATTATTTTGTGCTTCAACATTGTTACCATAAATATACTGATAAAAGTCTCTGATCTTTCTTAAATTGGACCTCGTAGTCATCGATGTACTGCCACAAACATTCGCAAACAATTTCTTCTCAAAATGTGCATATCTCTTCCGTCAGTCAACGAATGTTGTCTAACCATAAGTCACAGGATTTCCTTAATTTAAAATCACAGATCAAGCACCATTCTAACTAGCAGCTGTGATAGGTTTGGTCATGTCAGTCATAAAACTTCAGTGTAAATACTCTAGTTACCAATGCCTTGAGTAGGTAAAGGCTTTTATTCAAGAATGTGTCTGGTACCAGAGAAGCTTTCCTGTCCAAATTAGTTTGTGAAAGCTCCAAAGTTCAAAACATTATCCCTTTATCACTTGTTGCCTTTCATTCCCTCTTTAAGTTATTTAGTGATCCTAGATTTAAAGAATATTCATCATCACGTTCCTATAATACCAGGTTTCAAATCTTTCTTAAGGTTGTCTTTGTCTGGATCACAGTTTCAGTTCTCTGCATTTTGATTTATCCACTGCTCCACAAAGTCCTTATTTAGATGACTTGCTTATCTTGGCAGACCCATGTTTCAGTACTGACACTGCAGTGCAGCACTAGGGGTAGTATGCTCCTGGTGCACTTTCCTTCAAATAAAATAGTGCCATCAGCTGAGCTGGTCCCACAGCACTTGCCAAAAAGAGTAGGAGTGTCTTTATTTAAAATTTGAAAAACAACCATAAAAAAATTATACTGTAAATGTTTTGCAATAATAAAATTACTTAATAGTACCTTTCTACCCTCATCTAAATGCAGCACAAAACTAAGAACGTGAAAAAAATGGCTAAATAACCAGAACAAACAGTTATAACTAAATACTTTAAATACACTTTCATAATCCAACTTAGCTGTTTTGCCCTTTCACCACAAGGCTTCATCAGAGTTGCATAAAATCATTTGAAATTAATTTAAATCACTTCTCCCATGCAAAACGTCATAACAACAACCAATGAAAATTAATCCATGTTAAATCCATTGTGATACTGATGTTTATAATCTAAAACTCATGTTCAAAAGTACATTTTAATAATTTATCACTGAAACAAAAATGTAAAAAATGCATAATAAAAAATATGAACCATTAGACTTGGACGGTATTTCACTTTAAGTGAATTCAGTAGTTCTCATAGGTTCAAAGGTAGGTACTGGGCTATCGGCCCAAGGGTCTAAGTAAGCCTAGCCAACAAGATTCCCTGGCTTATGCCACCCAAGAAAGTTATTTTCCTGTGCCCCTGTCGAGCAGAGCCACCGAAGTGATCCCTGGGGTGTATTTCCTAGTTCCCATCCACTTATCAAGATTTTTCTTGAAGAGTGCTAAGGGGGAACTTTGCTTGACATAGATGGGTAGCTTGTTCCAGAGTATGGGAAGTCTCTGGGACAGGAATCTATCCCTCCAGCATGTTCTGTTTATTGTGGTGACAAGGTTTAGGTCCCTAGAGCATGTAGCTCTGAGGGATTGAGATTTTTTTTAGGTGTAGCATGTCCAACAGCTCTGGGTTTGACATAACTTTATATGTTAGGCAGAGATCACCTCAGAGTAGGCTATATGCTTTCTCGAGGGGAACTTCCCAATGTAGCAATCATCTTTATTATATTTACATGTATCCTTCACGTTTTTATTATGCATTTTTTTACATTTTTGTTTCAGTGATAGTTATTGAAATGTATTTTTGAACATGAGTTTTAGATTATAAACGTCAGTATCACAATGGATTTAACATGGATTCATTTTCATTGGTTGCTGTTGTGACGTTATGGTTGGGAGAAGGTATTTGAATTAATTTCAAATGACTTTTTGCAACTCTGATGAAGCCTTGTGGTGGCAGGTTGAAAGTGCTAAGTTGGATTATTAAAGTGTATTTAAAGTGTTCCGTTGTGGCTGTTTGTTCTGTTTTTTTAGCTGCTTTTTCACCTTTCTACCCTGCACAGCATATTTTTGTCTGACTACTGCTTCTCTCACATCTTTCTTTTATTTAATGTAAACATATATTGCTCCTTCAAAAATACCCTATAATTTCTTTAAGCACTTGTATGCACCTAAAACTGTGTTCCCATATTCTTTCCTTCTTGTCCTCTTTTAAACTTAATCACCATATTCCTTTACCTCTTGTATCTCATTCACCATTCTGTCCAGTTATCATAGAAAAAGGACATTCATTTTCTAAAACATGCATGCATTTCACACAACTGTACATGTCTATTTCCTTCCCATGAATCACAAATAATTGCCTGTCCTGAGTCATTAATAGTTTTATATCATTGTCCTTTGATTGTTTGTTGAAGTAAAGTACTGATCCGCATAGCCCCTTTTCAGAATCAGCCCTGGAGCACTGTCTGGTTAAGTGATTTGCTCACAGTGAGCAAATGACGATAAAACTGAATCCAACCACAGACCACAGCAAGCAACTCGGTAATCTCTCATAGCCTTACTCCTCCTCTATGCTGTCAGACTGGGTTAATTTGTAGTTGTTGATAATGCCAAGAGCCATACATTGCTTATTACCAACATTCCAGTGTTTTGCACTTCCATATACATTTTTCACATCCTCTAAACAGATTATAGCAAACTCTCCATGCTTTTTCCATTGAAACACAGGTAATTAATGTGACCAGTTCTTAATGTTGTTGTTGTTGTTTGCTTTTTTTTCGGTTAGTTAGTCCACAGGCGGAACTCCGGTCTGCTAATGATTGGCAGTAGATTTTTACGCGTGCGAGTTGCCCAGCTCTGGCACAACATTCAACAAACAGCACCATTAATGCATGACCAGTTCTTAATACTGTTCTCATTTAGTGGCAAAAGCTTAAATAAAGTATTTTATGAAAACCCTTTCATCTTTATTATTTTAAGAAATATTTTCCTGTAGTTTGCCTTTCTACTACTTTAGATAAATTTGCACAGTGTTTTCCCGTTCTTCAGTTTCTGACCCATATTCTTTTAATGTACTAATGTTTGGAATGGCAAAATCATCGTTAAGTAGTGTAGAGTTCTAGTCTGTTTTGTATAATTGTACAAAAACATCTTGGTTTACTATTTGATCTCTGTTTTCAGCGTGTACAAATGGAGGATCTATGCAAAATGTTCGTTTGATGTGCAGTTTGAAAAAGCAAGCATGCAATTTGATTTTGTGTAACATGCCTCATTTACAGGTAATTGCATATGTCTATTGTGAACTCTCCAGCCTTTTCACAAAACTAAGAAATATTTGGCTATCTACTGAGTAATTACACTGCTACTTTTAATAAACAAAGCATTAGGAATATGGACTAACAAGGTATTGGTCATCTTTAACCACACAAAGTCTTTCCATCTCCAGTCCACAAGCCATCAAGCTCTACATTTTAAGGTACATACATGAGTTTTTCAAAACATTTCAATAATTCGATGGGGATATTTTCAGCAAAAAAAAAGTTTAGAATTACAAATAGAAATATTCCCAGTGTGATTTGGCTTGTTATGGATTAGTATCAGCTTTACTTTTTGAAAAACACTGTAAAGGTCAGACCCAAATGGTCCTTTACCAGTACATAAAACCTCCTATATGCCTTGTCCTAAAGGCTGTACAATTCCCCCCCCAAAAAAAAAAATTGTATTTGGCACCTTCACATCTGTCTCAGTGTAATTTATATATACATCATTACTCACTGATGATAATTTTCCCAGCAAGGTCTTTCACGGGTGAGGATTCTGCCATAAAAGCCCCTTCAGCACTTTCAGCAAAGATTACTGCAGCTCATTCCCAGCAAAATTAACCTGTTCATCCTCTAGCCTCATCACTGACAAACAGTTGATGTCACTAGTAGCCTCACAAGCTGGAACTTATTACAAAAACACTCTTCCAATGCAGTTATGTAATCTGTAGTGGTCTGTTCCTCCATCAGCTCATTTGACAGTCTTTTCCTTAACCCCCAGCTACGCTAGCACCATCTGTAAGTCACTTAACTTGGGAATGTCATCCCGTTTTAAACACATTTCCATAAACATGTGCCTCTGTCCTTTGCAGGCACTTGTCTTTCTGAACTGCCAACATTCGTATCTTCCATCTCAGTGCCAAACTCTGTCACAGTTTTTAACTCCCATACCTCTGTCATTGTCCCTTTCTCTAGATGAACACAGAAAAGGGAGGGGGAATTTCCGTGCTGTCCTGGCCAAATTTCTTCCATCTGTATTAATGTCACTTTGAGTTTCCTTTGAAATTATGCCACATGCATGGTACAATAAACCAGATAAAAAAAAATTAAATAAGTAAAAATAAAACTTCTCTGGTACTAGATTCTCTTGGCTTAGTTTCTCTTTAGTCTTGTTAAACTAACATTCTTTCTTTCTTTATTGCTTTATCTTTCTTTCCCCATACAGAATTATGGATAATCAAGTCTTCCCTTAACTGCTTAAATTAATATAAGGTGGTTCCACTGGCTTTGGCACACATTACGTTTCATAGTGATGTTAACAGACAGCCTGTCCCTTAACTTTATTATGCCATATACCACACAAAGTTCTCTTTCATACCAGAGAATCATATATCTCACCAAACTTAAAGTATTTGGCTTCAGTTTTTAAGATCAGTAAAATATGCATTACTGTTTTCCATTAGACTTCGTGTCCTTGTGAAGAACAATTGATGGGTACTGCAGATTATTTTTCATCGGCTCACATTAATTCTTGAAACTGCGATTTCATCACAGCAGTGCAGTCATGCTGTCCTCGTGAAATTCAAATGGCACATGTACTTTCAGTACTTCTTTCCCTGCAGCATGCCAAACTTTGCCATGTTGCACTTTATCAGGGTTCTCAGTTATTCCATTGTGGAATAAACCATGTTTTCCTTTCCTGTTCAGTTCTCAGTTATTCCTTTCAGGAACAAATTGAACTTCTGGATCCATGATTTTCAATTTTCAGATAGATTACCGTGAAGAGAAGGCTTTACTATAGATTGATATGATACTGTGTGATATTTCTGTCTGTTACTTTTGACATCATCATCAGCTCCCCTTTTCTCCATGGGGCCAGGGTGTCACATCAACTGTCACCATCTTTCTTGATTCAATGCCAATTTCTTACCTATCTGTTACTTTTGATGCCATGCCACATTTGGGATTTCAAGTTTTTGGCTTTATTACTGCAATTGTGGCACATTGCAGAAGGTCATATTATATGACTTGTCTGCACCCTGGTATTCTGACATAGAAAATGCACTAAATATTTAATGTCATGGCCTAATGTGTAATAAGGGAAAGGACTGCAGCAAAGGAGATGTCAAACTGCAAGGGGTGGATAAGAGCACAGTACAGATTGTACTCAGTGCCACTGCAGCTCTGTATGTGTGGATGGGAGAAGACATTACAGGGGTAGCAGAGCTGGCCAAGTGTAGCAGGAGCAGGGCATCAATCTCTATGCGGGCACCCTGAGTCTGACAGTAATTTGATAGTCCTTATAGCACATGGTAGTAATGTGAAGTACAGCATTCATTCTAGATAAATCAGAGCTTTGGCAAGGTTGCTATGTAGTGCATTGTAGAGACTGCTTATTTATACAGTGTTGTCCCATGAGACACCTAGTGATAGGAATGAGAAAAGCAGAGCACCTCACTGGCCCTACAGCCGAGTGACGTCTCCAGGTGTTTTTGCAGTTACACCCTACTGCTTCTCTAGGCGTCAAATATTGCCTGTTCATGTTTGCATTAATAATTCCAAAACCATGTTACATACAAGGTATTGAAAAATTTTATCTTGAAGCATACATGATAGCAAACACAATTGTATTGATATATGACCTCTGTCAATGGGTATTTGTTAAAAATGTAAGGTGATAATTTCAATTTTTAAATGCTGAAGCCACGCCCACTAGGAGTTAAAAGTACACACTCAAAAGAGCTCTACTGGGGGGAATGAGTTAAGAAAAATCTTGATGAGTGGATGGGAAATAAAAAATTCACCTTGGGGATCACTCCAGTGGCTCTACTCGACAGAGACACTAGGAACTAAGGTTGGGTGGCACGATGCCAGGGTAATCCTATGGGCTAGGCTTGTAAAGGCTCCAGGGCCATTAGCCTAGTACACACCTACCAACCTAAGACAGTGGATACTTGGTATAATAGAACTATACATCTGCCCCACACCAGCATCATTCTTAAGCATGTTCCCTGACCATATATCTAAAAGCCGACTTTTTGGCACTGTTTGTTGTGCATTCTTTGCATGGAATGTAGTCACCAGTTATAAAGTGATTAGGAGGGGGTAGATGTTGTCATTAATAGCCTGAAAGTGAGTGCTTACAACAACATAGGGCAATAACTTCAAGTAAGTAGTGAAAATCGAATATAGTAACTGTTACGGTTAAAAATGTTAAAATGTGGTTAGTACACCTGTAGAATAGATCTGTATAGCCACTCAGTGCTAATAAGAATGTATTAATGAGCTTTATCTTTAGACTTCATGGGGCGGCAGACCCTTCAGTCTGCATGATCTATCTATTTAGTGCAGTCTTTGGTGGTTCTTCTAGTTCACATGCTTGCAAATGTCAAGGCTTGAGCCAGGTTAAATGTACAACCTGTGTTGTATTACTTATTGACTTACAGCAGTGTGTCACCCGAAAAATAAATACTGGAGAAAAACACAGTTGCTGGTTGTCTGAGAAGTGCTGAGGGTTATTATGGTCATGATTCTAACAACATTAAAAAGATGGAGACCTGTTGAGCATTTATATTTTTTGCAAAACTGTTATTGCCAGGAAGAGCACATCATCATTTATGATCTGTACCTGAACAAAATGCACAAGAAATATCGTTCTGTATTATTTCAAATGTTTCTTCTCAGTTCTGTTTTGTAACTAATAAGCCATCACTTTTGCTGTCTGACATACTTCATCAAAAAGTCATTTAACACTGCCATTCTACATCAGAATTAAAATAACAGTTTCCCATTTGTGAAGTAATGCATGCAAACAGCAGTGCCAGAAAGCATGCTCCCTAAACAGTTCTGTATAGAATATTATAAAAATCACGTTTTCTGTATTATTTCTTCATTTGTACTCAGTCATGATAGTGGAAGGTATAACTATGTATTCCACAGAGCTGATAATTTACTACTTTAAATCAGCTTAGTAGTCTGTGTATTAGTGGCAATTATGCTGAGTTCCACAGTTTATATTAGCTGACTTTATGCAGCCTTGTCTTTTTCAGAATGTACAGAATCAAAGTAATAGCCATATAGTGTACTATGTCGCTTATTAAGGACATTTTGGTTACTGCAGATAATCAGAATTAACTACATTGGTATTAAATTACCATTTCAATCCCTGTCACTGATGTTTAAATTATACTGTCTTGCCATCTTTTGAAGGTAAATTGAATGCAGAAGAGGTAACCTGATTGAATGAATTTCATGGCTGTGACTCCTTGAACTGGGATAATGAGCAGATATGCCTGAAAGATACGGGTCATTGAGTTAATAAGCTTACATTCCTCTTTCACTGTCATAAGTTGAATGTGAGTGGCAGAAAGACATTTAGGAGGCACGTGGCAATATACAATTTATCAGGCATGGATCCATGGGGACTGGTTTCTCTTAAAGGAGAAGTGATAACTCCTAACTACTTAAAGCAGATTTCAGCTGCAATCATCGACCTTGCCTCCATTATATAGAAAACATAAAGCCTAGAACAGAGCACAGCAGCAGAATGACAAAAATAAAAACCTACATTACTGAAGGGGGGAACCCATCACCCGAAGGCGTAAAAAAAGATCAACGTGTAATAAAAGTGTGTTCTTTAGAGCTTTTGATTTTGTGTTGAATTTAGTTTGAGGCAGATTATTTTTGAATACCATGCAAATACTTCTTCAGAACCATTATTAAACAAGAGTCTTTGTAAAAAATAAATAAAGAGAGAATACAGAAACTTCAAGGGGGTTTTGTTCATACTTGCATTTCATTCCTTTCTTTGTTTTTTAATCGTGGATGTCAACAGGCAAATAGTCCTGCTGTCTCTTCGACTAAATCCAGAGTGGCCATCTGTCTACATCTAATAACAGAATCATGCCTTTGTGACACTGTAGTCATTGTCTCAGTAACAAATTAAACCACAACAGACTGAAAATGACACAGACAACACCAAGACTTTAATTTTATCCCACTGTCCAGCAAATACAGGAATTATTTTCATTGCATATGAAATCTCATGTTCCAAACCTGCTAAGTAATGATTGCTTATTCTTTTGTACCCATTAATTTAATTTCAGCCTGAGTGTTATGAAAATGCTCAGAGAGTAGAGGGAAGGACAAAATCATTTTTTTTAGTAAGGGAAAACATGACTGCAGTGAATGGCGGAAGGAAACAAGTGATAGAAAATAAAGGCCAGTCAGGTTTACAAAAATGGATGTTACTGTGAAGGGACAAAGGAAGCAAATATGTTGGGTATAAAAGAGAGCAGCGAAAGAAGAATTCTTTGTTTGAAAGATGCAAAGGATGATAAAGCAGATACGCAAGTCCTCAAGTGCAAAAATGATTATTTCTAATTTGTGTCTACCGGAGAGAGAGAACACAGCCCCCACACACACACACACACACACACACACACCAACTTGCAGAGAGTTACATAAGGGAACTGACAAGTGCAGCTGTGACCTCTGAACTGGGTATGCATGAATATTCTAAAGGAAGTGTGTCTTTCGGCTTTTCCCAGTTAGGGGTCGCCACAGTGGAACTCCATCTGCTAGTGATTGGCAGTGGATTTTTACGTGCCGAGTTGCCAGCCCTGACGCACAACCTTCAACAAAGGTATGCCCATTCACGCATGTCTCCACACAGAAGACTCTCTAGATGAGAATCAAACAGGACAACGTCTTACTGTGAGGCGACAACGCTACCTTGTGTTATTTTACTGCATTAAAAGAAAGTTAGCAGCCTTGAAGATAAATTCTGATTACCAACTCTTCACGTGCAAAAATTATTTCTAATTTGTATTTACTAGAGAGAGGGAATACAGAAAGTCCTTGCAGAGACTGATGTAAAGGCAGCTGACAAGAATAGCAGTGACCTCAGAATTGTGTGCTGGTGTATTCTGAAGGAAGTGTACATCATCCTATTTTACTACAGTAGAAGAAAGTTACCTGCCATAAAGATAAATCAAATTGTTGAGTGGTACTTTGCGATGACTTGCACCTTAAGACAAGAACGCAAGCAGTTTTGATTAAAAAATTTACGTGGGCTCAAGGTGGTTAAATAACTTACTCAGAGTATGCATTAAGAAAGTGGTGGGAAGAAGGAATTCAAATGTAAAACTCCTATATTGCAGCCATATACAGATATGAATAGAAAGATATTTTTGCTTGTGTTTACCTGCCAATCTGTTCTGTGTGTATGTGTGTGTTTTTATATATTTCAGTTACTTGAAAAACATTGTTGAAATAAACAACCACCAATCAAAATAATGAAGCAGAAAAATGTCAACAATTCAAATTCGAATTGACATTTTTCGAACTTACCTGAACAGCCAGTGACATTCAACACACGTTTTGCAGAGGTGCAAGCCCCCCCTGCGCCCCCCCTGCCATGTGGGGGGTTGCACCCCCCCCACACACCCCTGCTTCTTATATATTACAACTCGGAGATTGCACTACAGTGAGAAAAAGGGCAAAGTTCCCAATCTCCAGTCAGTATGTCAGTCTCACAACAGCGAATGCACACTAGCATTCACTGTTGTGGGTTCGACATATTTTGAATTGGCATTATGAGACTTTAACAAACTGCCTTTCAACAATCAAAGTTCACATAATTTGAAATTTTGATTGTAATCTATATATATATATATATATATATATATATATATATATATGTGTGTGTGTGTGTGTGTATATATATATATATATATATATATATATATATATATATATATATATATATGTGTGTGTATCTTTGCAAAGGAGTTTTCTCCTAAAGAAATGCTGGTCAGGCCCTAAATCAGTCTGCTGAATATTGTAAACTGGCCAAGCTGCGGGACAAATTTTAAGGAAAAATGCTTCTTAACTGATAATTTTCAGTATTGTGTGGGTGAATGATCAGTATAGCCTTGGTCTGACCTCATGTCAGAAACAGAAGTTGTGAAATTATATGTTGTGTGGCAAAGAAACTGCATTCTGTACAGGTACAGACAGAAAGATGATTTGATATTGAAAGAAATCATTTTACCTCAAGTATGAAAAGTGACAGCAATAAATACAATGTGCTTTGATGAAATGGTTATGCTGTTGATAGAAAATGCTACAGCGTGTTGAGGGTACATTTGCAAAAAGGAATGAAGCATTGTGTCTGACCAAGCTGTTTTTCTTATTTGTTTTACTACCATATCTTCAAAACTGTGTTCGTTTCAAAGTGTGATTTTGCAGTAGCTTTGCACATTCACCAGAGACTGGAAAAAGTCTTGTTTCTTTATGCTCTTCACTACCTCCCATCCAGCTGCTTAGCCTATGTGCCCATAGATGACCCCTTTGCTAATATTCAGTGATTCAGCATGTGTTTTTTTCAGAATGCAGGTCTCTTAACTTCTTATGGACAGAGCTTTATTAACTGCTGCATATAAAGCTGGCTTGGTGCGTGAAACTTCAGCCTTCCCCTTAATCTAGTGGTTACTGGTCAGATTCCATAGTTCATATAAACCCACTTATGTCCATTCTTTCCAGTACTCCCACACCTCTCAAGTGTACCTCATTATGAGGAATGTACCTCATTTGGGGTCTTAAAAAGTTCATTTTCCTCGGTTACACATTGAAGAGGTCTATCACACATCTAATATCAGGAATTATTCTAACTGATATCCATGGTAAATAGAAATGAATCATATTAATTAATTTAAATATATTTTTAATAAGTAAAACCAGCATATTTCACCCATAATAATACCTCCATTTTGCCCATTTGTTCCACGTTATGAGGGTTAGTGTTCCTCATTTTGGAGATGGGCGTTTGAGAGCTGAGTACTCCTACCAAAGTATCCAAGTCTCTAAATCCTAGTGCCCCCAGCTTCTTTAATCCCACTGTAACTGCCCTGACTGTTAGTTCGGTTCATCTTGTGGGACAGCATTCTTCCAGTAATTCTACAGTGGGTTCTGAATCCGCTAATCTTGATTGGGACTCTTGACTTCTTTAATCCTGGAGTGGTCCTTGGATGATGATAACCATTTAGTCCATATTAAGTCGATTCTGTAATCCTGCTGAGGGATCCTGGATTTGTTAGGCCTGATGGATCCGTCTGACAACTGCTGATGACCCTAAACTGTTAATCTGCCTTGGTTCCCTGATTCTGATATTCATTCTAAGAGCCTTCTGACTGTATCCTGCTGTCTGTATGTTTTCTCTCTCTGTTAATGTTTATGATCCTGTCTTTACAATTTTCCTGCTTGAGACTCCTTTTCATTGTTAATTTTTCTCAAGCAATATGCAAAGCTTATTCCTGTAGTAGGCCCCAGATATTTATGCTGTGGGTCCATAGACTTCATGTAATTGTGCCAGGGCCTCCTGACTGTATTAAAGATCCATAGGACCTCTTGGCACTCAGGCTTACTGGGAACCTCCACAATGCTAAAGCCAGGCCTTCTTTTGCATCAGTATGAGAGTCAATATCACTTTTATCGGTACTTTTCTGTTAAACCCCTACCACTTTGCTCTGCTTTGTTTTGGCGGTATTTTGGTAGCGGGTTTTACTTAGACAGTTTACTTGGAAGAAGAAACGTAGTCTATGTGGGTGGATTTATTAGCATCGATTACAATATAGAGTAGAACAAGGCATTCTCCTCTACTTTTAAGACTGAGCATGACCTTCTTCCTACTCAACCAGTGTCATTCTCATTCAACAGGGAGCTGCATGGTCCCAAATAACTCCATTCCTCTCAACTGTCTGTTTTTTGGAAGAATGTCCACATTTGCATCTCATATGTACGGTGAATACTGTCTGTGTAATCCCCCTTCTGATTATATATACTGTTTTAGTCTTACGTACCAACCTGGGAACACCTAATGTCTCCTCCTCCTCCTTCACAGCCACAGGTGCCTTGTCAGCAGCGCAAACTGGTAGCGGTAGGGGTTTAACGGAGAAATCCACCCATGGAAGACTACATCTCTTCTTACAATTGAATGGTGGAAGTGATATCCGGTACTGAAATATCGGCAAAACACAGCACGGTTTCAGATTTTATACCTTTCAGAAAACCATTGTTAATGCAAAATCTGCCTTTCTATCAAAGTTTGTAACAGCAACATTTTTAAAACTGTCCCTATTTCGGGGACATTTGTCTCCGTAGTGGTAGGGTTTTAACGCCGATCATCATGCCTCCCACTTTGAGGATGTACTTGCTGGGAAACAAGTACTTGTGCTCTTAAGAGTAGCTCTCACTCCTCTATTTACAGCAGTGTGAAGTGGTAGGGGATTAATGGAAAAGTACCCTTTTATCATTTTAATTGATGTGGCTGTTCCCTAGGGTTATGGTACTGATACCTGCTGGTTAAGTATGATTTATACAGTTTTTTAAATATTTTTCCATCTAGTCCCTGCTGCCACCATTCTTATTTGTTCCCCATCACTGGGTGATAGTCATTTGTGGCCACGGCATCATCTAGGCAGCTATGAGTTTTTTGTTTTGTTTTTTTTTTTTTAATTTTTGGTCCCTAGTCCCTTCCCAGTGGCTATGCATGTTTGCAGACATGAGGGCCTGTTCCTTCCTTTGCAGTTTTGCATTGTCCAACACATTCCCTGTGACGGTAGTCCTACAGACATGTGTAGCAAAAATAAGTGCATGTCCGGCCCATATGCTGCATGCTGGGTAACTGTCTTTCAAGTGCCTGACATGGGGGGATCTGTGGTTGGCTGCTCATGCCCACCCTCCCATTTTAGCTCCCCCTGTACACAGATGACTGTAAGGCAGGGTCCACTTGTACTACTTTTGTGCAAGTGTCAATGTCTTAGGTATGCTACAGACTATCATTCTATTATACTTAACTGATCTGTAGATATAGTTGCAGGAATGGCATGAGGTTTGTGTAGCCTAGACAGTAGAAGGCAGAAGGAACTGTTAAAAGAAAAACACTTATTTCTCCAACATTCGCCAGAAGAAACACAGCGATTTCGATAAGCAAATAAAAGCTTTATTTACATGCATGGAGACCTGCCACATCGATGGTGGAATGTCAGCAGTCTAACTTCTGTACAAACTGCAGGGGTTTTTATAGCCCCTTCTGCACATACACATACATACTCAACAAGATGTTTATCAGACACTGAGTTTCAGTTAAGACAGAAATATGCAAGGGTCAGTTTCAGTTAAGACAGAAATGTGCAAGGGTCATAAGATAATTACAAGTTCTGTTCTTTCTCGGACTGCAGGTTAACATCTGCACATTCTTTCATGGTCAGCCTGTTTAAACAGGTCAAACAGTTATTTTAGAAATTCTTTCTTTGCACACAAGATAGTTTAACCCTTATTATGCCTGATACAAAGTAGTTGTTCATACAGAATTTTATTACATTTCCCCCCTAACAACACTTTGTATCAGCAAAATATTTCACTACACATCCTGGTCATACAACTTTTCATTTGATTCGTATCCTTTGTACTCAAAATAGTAAGCTTTTGTCATATTGGCAGTTATTACATTAGACATCAACATTCAGATGCATGGGATACAACAGCAACCTAAAAACAAGAATATAATGGCACCAACACATACAGCAATTAAAATGTTCATAAAAACACTTCCCCAACTTCTGAACCAGGTCTGGAAGAATTCAGTCAATGGATTTTGTCCTGGTTTTGTCAGTTCAGATACCTTTTGGAGAATCTCGAGGTGACTCTCAATTTCGTGCTGATTATCTGGAATAAACGAACAGCACTCCTCTTGGATAAGAGCGCAAGTACCTCCTTTCGCCGCTAGGGTGAAATCGAGCGCCATACGGTTCTGCAACACTACTGTTCTCATTGCCGTCAATTCGTCCGTCACCAATTCTAGCGCAGAAAAAGTTGCATTACTCAGAGTCTCTAACAGTTTTGACAATTTTCTGAGTTCCCAAATAGATTTTACTGTCCCATATGCTGGAAGAATGCCAGCACCAGAAATGACATCATCACCCAAGTCCATATGTGATAGCCCCTTGCTGCTACTGTGGGCTAAATCGTGATGATAGATCCAGGATGCATCAATGTTACCTATGGGATTAATAGGTTTATTAACAGCACGTACATTTCGTATTTTACCTTGGGGTAGTGTAGATACATGTCTTATTGCTGGTACCAAATAACCTAAAAAACAACTACCAGACCAACTTTCTGGTAACCACTTATATGCCTTTCTTCCACAGACAAAGTAGCAATCCTCTACCTTAATGGTAATATTGACAGGATTAAAACGTTCCCCTGCATCCTGCAATCCTAAAAATAATAGATAATACACAGACTTCATTTTCTGAAAGAAATTAGGATCTCTAACGAGTCTCTTTATAGGTGTAAAGTTCGTTACACAACCTGAGTTATCTGCGGTACACTTATGAATTATTGTTGTATTACACTGGCTCCACCCAACTTTATTTTTGCCAAGTTTTTGAAAGCATACCGTTCCATTTTGACGACCCATGAGAGGCAATGCTATTTTATTCTTTAAGGTAACATTTGAAGTATCAAATATTAAATTAGTCCATGTTTCATTAGCCCCCAAAGGGACCGTACTCAACATTAACCCCTCATGTACAGTAGGAATAGCAGTGCATACCCAACAATTAGAGATATTAAGAGATGAAGCATAAGCATACTTAACAGCCTGGTAGGGATTAAAAGGTGGATGCCAAACTGTGTCTTTCGTGTTCCTTTTAGTTCGACTAACAGCATCTGAAAATAAAAATGGCCAAAGCAGAAACACAGTAATCACAATGACTGTTAACAAAATTATTGTACAATCTTTCTGTGGGAAAGGCTGCTCCCGTGTATTATCATTGTCTCTTTGTCTTCTTTCAGGTATGAAATACTCCATTTCTTCGTTCAAAGAAAACTAAAATGGATACACAACTACACAAAAAATATTAAAACTAAAAATTGTACTCAAAAATAACTAAATACCACCCCCCTTTGTCACTTCTTAAGGTTCCTCAGGGGGACCTAAATTTTTGTCCAGCTCAAACTGTTTTACCAGTTTACAATGTGTTAAGTGGATCCACGATGTTTGTTCTTTTATTCGAACCGCAGTAGGAGTCAAAATCAGCACTTGATATGGACCTTCCCACTTTGGTGAAGCCCAGTTTTTTCTCTTGATTATCTTGATCCAAATCCAATCTCCAGGCTTAACTTCGAGAATTCTGCTCTTCTGCTGATCTGAAAAGCAATCATTTGTTAGAGGTGTTTAGTTTTTGTCAGCAATTTTCTCATGTAATCTGCTAACTCCTCACCCCCCCCTCACGTTCCGCAGGCAATATCCCTTGCCATTGCGGGACGTAATAGGGGCGACCATAAAGGAGTTCAAATGGCGTAATACTTTTGGAGGTAGGTGTGGTCCGCATGGAGAGGAGTGCCAAAGGTAAGCAGGTAATCCAAGACTGATGTGTCTCGGCCATGAGTTTTCGTAACTTACTTTTGAGAATACCATTATGACGTTCGACCAACCCGGCTGACTGCGGATGGTAAGCACAATGGTGTTTAAGGTCAATTTTGAAAACAACAGCCAATTTCTGAATAACTTGATTAACAAAATGAGTGCCATTATCAGAATAGATGCGTACTGGAATTCCAAAATGTGGAATAATATCATTCGTTAGAATTTTTGCCACTGTTGAAATCCGGATGAGTGACGGGAAATGCTTCAACCCATTTAGAAAACGCATCAATGATAACTAATACAAACTTTTTCTGCTGTGCAGGGGTAAGTTCAATGAAATCCATACAGATGGTATGAAAGGGATAGGGTGGAACTGGGAAGGTTGCTGGTGCAGCACGTATACCACCCTGCCCATGAAAACGAGCACATACAAGACAAGACAGACAAAAACGTTTTGCATATGCTACAAATCCTTTACTCCAAAATACTTGTTGCACTACCTGAACCATAGCTGCTGGACCGTTGTGAGACGGTCCATGAGTAATGAGGGAGGCATAGCGAAATAAATTCGTTGGTAAAACGTATTTACCATCTGGTCCTACATAAACCCCTTGCTCATGTGTCACCCCATATCTTATCCATTTTTGCTTTTCCTGCTTAGTGCTTAACTCTTGCATGACCCGTAAGGTTTGTAGATTAAGGTTATCTGATGGTTGCAAGTCTGTTTCAAGTGCAACAGCGGATGTTAAAGCAATTTCCTTTGCGGTCTTATCAGCTAGGGCGTTCCCTAATGCTACCGGATCTTTAGCACTAGTGTGAGCCGCGCATTTGCAAATTGCTAGCCTGCTAGGTAGTTGGATAGCTTGTAAAAGATCTAAGATTAGGTTTTTATGCGTGATTTCTTTTCCCGAAGCAGTGACCATTCCCCTGTTTTTCCATTGCTGGGCAAAGACATGCACCGTAGAAAAAGCATACTGACTATCTGTATAGATAGTGGCTGCTTTACCTTCCGACAAAGCGCATGCCCTGGTCAAAGCAATCAATTCCGCTGCTTGTGCGGACAAGTTCCTGGGGAGAGGATTAGCTTCTATGATGTGTGTACCAGTTGTTACTGCATAACCTACTTGGGTGTTACCTATCTCATTTTTACGGGCCGACCCATCGGCAAATAAGGTCCAGTCAGAACTCGGTAAGGGTTGATCCTTGAGGTCGGGTCTAGGTAAAACATTCGCATGAATCATGTCCAGGCACACATGTGGAGTTCCATCAGCCGGTGTGGGGAGGAGAGTAGCCGGGTTTAGGGTAGTACATCGTTCTATAGTCATGTGAGGTTGAGACAACAAAATAGTCATACACGATAAGTGTCTGCTTGGAGATAGAAAAGTTAACTTATCCTGCAGCAGAATCACTGCTACCGAATGCGGTACTCGCAAGGTCAGTGGATGAAATAAAATAAGTGTCACTGAAGCTTGAATGGCCAATGCCGCCGCCACCACTGCCTGCACGCAGTGTGGTAATGATCACGCGACAGCGTCCAATTTACTTGAATAAAAGGCCAGGGGTCTGAGTTTGTCCCCATGCGACTGTAACAGAACGGATGTCATGTATCCGCCTTTACAGTCCACCGTTTGAATAAAAGGTTTGGAATTGTCAGGAAAACCTAGAACTGCTGAACTTGCTATCAATTGTTTGATCTGAGTAAACGCTTGAATGGACCTATCCGTCCAAGAAATAGGATCATTTGCCGCCATTGGGAGTGCAAAGATCAGATCCGATAAAGGACCTACTTCCTCAGCATAGTTAGGTATCCAACTACGGCAAAAGTTAGTAATCCCCAAAAATGACATCATTTCCTTTTTTGTGAGGAGCATAGGTGCCTGGAGAATAGCTTCCTTTCTAGTATCATCAAGTTGCCTGCCTTGGTTAGATATTAAATAACCCAAATAGCGTACCTCTAGTTTACAAAATTGTAATTTAAACTTATTTACCTTGTGTCCTTCTTCTGCCAAAAAATGTAGAAGCCGCAGGGAGTCCGTTTTACAGGCAGATTCTGTAGGGGCAGCCAGCAGGATGTCGTCTACGTACAGCAATAGATGGCTTCCATGCTTCGGTGAAAATTGAGCCAGGTTCGCTGACATTTCTTGAGAAAATACAGTAGGACTTTCACAGTAACCTTGAGGTAACCGTGTGTATGTGTAAAGTTTGCCCATAAATGTAAAGGCGAACCAAAATCTGCTATCCTCATGTAATGGGATAGAGAAAAATGCATTACTGATATCAATAACTGTAAAATATTGGTCTGTAGGAAGGATATCATTCAGCAGGACAGACGGATCCAGAACTACTGGGGCCCTTGGTACTATGGCTGCATTAACAGCCTGTAAATTCTGTACCATCCTCCAGGTTCTGTCCGGCTTCCTTACTGGAAACAAAGGCGTATTACATGGTGAATCTGCGCATGGGATCAAGACCCCTGCCCGTAGTAATGCTTCAATTACCGGAGAAATTCCTCCTTCTGCTATTTTGCTCAATGGGTACTGTCGTTTGTGTGGTCTGTAATCAGATTTAGGTGTGATTTTGACCGCACCTGCTGTTTTCATTAATCCTATATCATGCTGCCCAGTCGACCACAAAGACTATGGTATAGTCTGTAAATCATTTTCTTCTTGCGGACTCAGCATGAAGAGTCAGCTGGGCAACGCCCTATCCTCCCTCAAATGTACTGTGGGTCTAGCCTGCGTAACCCAATTCAACTTTTGTACCTGAACCCCCCTGCTTTGTAACTGTTCTTCCGACAAGGTACTCCATTCCGTTACCTTCTTACCTACAGAGACCCAAGCCTGTCCTTCCTCTTTCGTTACAGATACATGCGGTGTAACATTACTCCTAAAAAGAGCTAGCATATCTTTCGTGAGACTGCATGTGGCTGCAGAGTTTCCTAATTTATCCTAGTACAGTTGCTTTAAAACAATCTTCGTGATTTTATATTTAAAAAACAGTGTTTCATATACTGTATTAGGACCTATCAATTTTCTATAGTACATTGTACAGTGTAACTGTTCTGCCTTCCCTGGTGGTTGATGACCATACTTACTTAAAGCCAAATTTAGTAAGTCATTTGTTACGCTTTGAGGACCTGTAGAGACCAAATCATTACTGTACCAGTAATGTAAATCTCCCTGTCCTTCTTGCAAAAATGCAGCTTCAAGTTGTACTCGCTTGGCCTGTATACCATGGGCTGTGGGGACTGCTGCTATACCAAAAACATGCATTAGGTCCCTTCCTAACAAATTAACAGGGCAAATATGTGAAATAATTACACAAAACCTAATGGTCTGGTTTGTTTGAGGGTCTGTGAACCACAGCGGTCGAGACAGCGGTTCTTTATAAATCCGTCCATTTGCCGCTTTTACTAATACATAATCACTCGTGGCTGCATCAGATGGCACAGCAGTATGTTTTAGCAAGGTCCTAGTTGCTCCCGAATCGCACAAGAATTCTACTTCTTGTCCTTCAACCTGCAAACTAATCACAGGTTGCACCTCCAGTTGCATAGCTGACGCTAATGCTGTCAAGTTGACAACTTGATATTCTCCATCAGCAGAAAAACTGCTTTGCTCATGTTCCCATCCTGCACATTCCCCTTTGGTCTCTTTGTTCTCCTCCTCATAACCTTCCATAATTTCATCCGGTGGCCCCGGCCACTCTTCCTCACTGTCATATAGTCATGCTGAGGACTGTGCCAGTGCTTGTGAGGCACCCGGTTGTCCCGAGCTACGGCAATCTCTTGCAAAATGTCCTTTCTTGCCACACGTAAAACATTCCCCCCTCCTTACCCTTCCCTCGTAATCCTCAGAGTGTCCTACATTTCCTCGCCCCCTGCCTCTGCCCCTTCCTCTGCCCCTATTAGGTTGACCTTGCAGCAACATAATCGTGCCATCCGAATTAACCGTGAGGGTCTGTGCTTGTTTCTTCTTTTTATCCGCTATATACTTCTCCGCATGCCTAGCATATTCTAACAGTGGTTGTAACCGTGCTGTTCTGTGGTCTATCATATGTTTAGTAATAAAATTACTAATCGGAGATCTACACCCTTTCAAAAAGGCATTCTTTAACTGTTGTTCATATGATGAGTCTGTCTCCTGATTAGTGGCATTTCTATGCCACTATGGTCATTAAAAATAACAGTTAAACGCTGTAAGTAATGATCTACTTTCTCGTCATCGGACTGTACGCATTGATTAATGCGTGTCCAGTCCGCACGTGCCTTCCATTTTTTTGCGACCCGCTCAAGTAACTTTTTAAGTTGCCTCTCAAATTCTGCAGTATCATGACCAAGAGGCTCCTCGTAAGAGGTTCCCAATCTCCACAGATAAGGTGCCAGTCAGAACCTAAAATCTGTCGGAGTACCTGTTCAATTTCAATACTATTAAGTTTATAACTTATTTGCATACTGTGCATGTCATCTGCGAATTTCTTCATATTGTCTTTTGGGTGGGGGATTCCTTCTACAGCCTTTCTAATGTCTTCTTTAGTCCAGGGGCGGTAAACCAGGATTGTAGGACCCTGTCCGTCCATTCCTGCCTGTGGGTTTGTTACCTGAATCAAAGGGTATTCGCTCTCACTATCTGGCACCGACTTATCCTTTACTCTCCACTCACCACCCCCTACCTTTCGGTTTCACAGCTCTAGGAAAGTGCCAGGAGTTTTCTGCAATGTTACGGGTTGTAACGGAGGGTAAATGGCGGAGGGGACCTTCTCTTTTTCACTTTCCTGATATTGTGGTGGCCCAGCCACCCCTTCCCCCTCCGCCGCTCCTTCCACGAGGTAGGGCGGGGCTGAAGGATTATGACGAATAGGTACGGTGGTTTCGTCATCTTCTTTTTTAACAAAAAACGTGGATTTTGCACTTGAATCATCCTTTGTAGCCATATTTTTACTAAGATATATTTTATTTGCCTCCTCAAGCCATTTTTGTGCCTGTGGAAAACCCACCTTCTTTTGGTCTTTTACTCTACTGCCTGCGTCTCTAATTTTCCTGAAAACTGATACTCCGTCTTCCATTTGTCTAAATATTTTAGATTTTTTGGATGTAATTTAAACATATGTTGTTCATCTTCACTAACTTCAGTTTTTTCTGTTGAACAGCAACTATTTCCTGTTCCCATTTCCCTTATTTAAAAGAGAAAATATTCCTTTTTCCTGAGATCTCTACCTATCTTTAGATTTTTCTACTTAGACAGTCCTTTTTTTTTTTTTTTTTTTTTTAAACAAACAATTGTCCCTTATGACTAGTCCCTTCCTTTTCCCCTATCCGTTATTAAAAAAAGGGAAAGCTTACCTTGCTGTGAGTCTTCCGCCCTTTCGTTCATCACCGTCTTGCAGATTGAATCAAGAGCGACTGGCCTCTACTTACGACAAGATTTCGTCGGAGGTCTTTCACTTATCAGGGAGTCCGTGATTCGTTCTCCCTTCCTGTACAGGTTTTCAGTCCCTCTTGTGTGATTCGCACCGTGAAGAGGTGGCCCCACGTTGGGCGCCAGAAAATGTTAAAAGAAAAACACTTATTTCTCCAACATTCACCAGAAGAAACACAGCGATTTCGATAAGCAAATAAAAGCTTTATTTACATGCATGGAGACCTGCCACATCGATGGTGGAATGTCAGCAGTCTAACTTCTGTACAAACTGCAGGGGTTTTTATAGCCCCTTCTGCACGTACACATACATACTCAACAAGATGTTTATCAGACACTGAGTTTCAGTTAAGACAGAAATATGCAAGGGTCAGTTTCAGTTAAGACAGAAATGTGCAAGGGTCATAAGATAATTACAAGTTCTTTTCTTTCTCAGACTGCAGGTTAACATCTGCACATTCTTTCATGGTCAGCCTGTTTAAACAGGTCAAACAGTTCTTTTAGAAATTCTTTCTTTGCACACAAGATAGTTTAACCCTTATTATGCCTGATACAAAGTAGTTGTTCATACAGAATTTTATTACAGGAACCTATAGTATGGGGCACAGCTGGCTGATGTACTGGCAAAAGTTATGGGAGGAGTGAAATGTAAAGGTCTCTCTCTGGCAGGTCAAACTAATCACATCAGACTAATTTAGTGTACGTGTCTTGTGTTTTAGTTATGGAGCCATGTTTGTTTGTTTCGTTTTTGTTTGAATTTGTTAACCAGGGTAGAGCACTGATCACACCTGACCAACTTCAGTCTCAACCTGGGATACATTGCAAAAGTACAAAGAGCATTGTTTTACAAGTAGCCCCCCCCCCCGATGTGCACTAGCAAGGCCCTCCCAACAGGCTGCCCACATGATGGTGAGGAAGTCCACATGAACATTCATTTGTTATTACCGGCATGCGATAAACAGTATTAAAAGTGAAATTAACCTTGCTGGCAAAATAGAATCTTTTACTTTAATTATCTTTTATAAGAGGAACTGCTTATAGTGTATTATTTTGTACTTTTTATCTTTTTCTACACTGTTATATTTGTTTTAAACATTGTTACTTCCTAACAGTCTATTATTGAAGTTCTATTTGATTTTCTCATTACTGTTTGAATATCATTGTTAAAATGAATAAACATAACATAATTTGAATCTGATGTTTTAAACGTCTGGCTTCAAGAGTTTGTGACAAAGGCATCCAGTTATCCATATAGCTCACAAATATTATTTTTTTCCCTGTGCTTTTTGCAGGGGGGCAGCCCCCCTGTATATAAATACAGATATACCAACTCCGAGATCGCACTACTTTGAGGAAGCAGGTAAACTACTTGTGATGTCACAGGCAAATCTGCATGACATTTTAATCATGCATCATCTGCATGCTACATCACGGCCATTAGGCATGTCGATCACTATGGCCATACCCATTCCGGGACAAAACGGCTGAGGAGGTACTGTTGTAAAACATCACTGTACAAAGAGATAAATGTTCATGATAGATTAGTGCAGTACAAATTAATACAATTAAAAAAGAAGGCATTGCAGTACTCAAAATATTTAAGGAGGGGAGAACATAATACATAGTGGAAGAGACTATATCCAACATATACAGCATATATAACTTACAAAACTCCAAGAATTGTCAAGAAGAGGGTGGGTAGTGTAACACTGAATGTATTGGATTGTGGAGAAATATGAGTAAGTGGAGTAGTGAGAGGATGGAGAGAGTTTAAGTAATGTTGCCAGAGATCGCATAGAGTTGTGTTTTGAGTTGTGGCTGGAAAAGTGAGTAGATTATAGGTCATTACTGTAGTGCAGACTAAGTACTGTCCATGGGTCTATATTAGATTGTCGAAGTGGCAGTACAGTGAATGCCGTTTCAACGACACATAAACAGAGAAATCTGAAAACAGCGAACGGTCAGATCAGCGATTTTTTTTCCTAGGGAAAAAAATTACTTGGCCTGAGCCATGACATTGCCCTTTACCCCACTGTAGTGCGATCTCAAAGTTGGTATATTTAGTAAGGGGGGTGTGGGGGCACAGCCCCCACATTGAGGGGTGTGGGGAGCAAAGCCCCCACTTTGTAATGTTTTAACTAGTCTGTTGTGTATTATTGGTCAACTGATCTTTTTTCACTAGGAAAATTTCGCTGTTTTAGATTTCTCTGTGTCGTCAAAACGGCATTCGCTGTAATGCCGTTTCGACAATCTAATATAGACCCCTGTCCATCAGTGTTTTAGTGTTAATTTTAAAACTCTACACCTTTCTGAACAATGGAAGAAACTGCACTGGTGTTCACATTGCTGCTGTTTTATGTTTGTGTAGTTGTCTTACTGCCTCTTTTTATCTTGTGTACTCTTTTACAGTCCTAGCGCAATATTCCTGAAAATTCAAATGGAATGCTTAAATGTGTTTTAATGTGTTTTAAGTACATGTTTTATTTGATTTTACACTAATCATAATGAGCAAATGTGATTAAGATGGTAGCTGGTAGCTTATTAGTAATGGGGGTCATGCAGACATTTAGGCTAAAGTTAGAACAAGCAGCAGCACAGATGACAGATGTATTTTATTCTCATTTTTGAATTTACTTATTGATTTTTTTCAAACAATATTCATGTTTGCGATCAGCTTGTACTTTCTTTCCTAAAAATCACTCTTACCTGCTTAAAACTTCTGTGTTTGACAGCGGAGAACTACTGTAACCATGGCTTATTACCCAATGGTGGCTGCGAGTACCTGTGCCTTCGAGCTCCAAATATCACTGGGCATTCACCAAAATATACATGTGCCTGCCCTGAATCTATGCATCTGGCTTCTGACATGAGACACTGTGAGCCAGGTAAGGATACAGGATTTAAATATTTGAAGTCAGTAGGGATCTGTGTACAATTAAGAGTAGTGCCTGGGGATCCCCTTGAATTACAGTGAGCCAAATTACACTGTACTGCTATGAAACTGTTGGCCATTGTTTCATTGTAGTGGCTTGTTTTCGACATTTTGTAGATTTGTCAGGTGCTTGAAGAGCCACTTGGTTCAGGCTGCAATGTGGCTGCATGTGGAGGAAAATGGCTTCTTACAAAAACTGTGATGATGTTTTCCCTAAAAAAATGTATTGCTGTAAAAAATGTCATTAAACAAGCTGCTTTGCATACATTTCCATCTTCCAAGAATGTTTTGTTAGGAAACTGTTTCAGTTCATTCGTTGTAGATTGCAACTTATTCATTTATTGTAGAGCAGTACATACATATGAGGGGTGAGATCTGATTATCCTTGGCCATGCTATGCTGTCCTACTTATAGTAGTAGGCTGGTGTGTAGAAGTAACTACAGCTTTGATTTGGGTACAGGCACTACAACTGCTCTGTCTGGGTCAAGGTCAGCAACCCAAAAATACGCAGACATATCAACTCTCAACTCTAATAAGTAGAAAATAAAGGATTTCCTCAATGAAGTAGGTGCATAAATTCATAGGTAGTTACAAAGCATGCACCCCAGTAGATAATTATAATTTCAGATAATTTGACATTTCAAATAATTTGCATGTCTTTGATAATTTCAAAGTCATGGGTCTGGAGCGTTTCTCCCTGGGCTTCTGCTGAAAATTGGCTTTGTTCCAAGTCAGACTTTCCTGGTAAACAAATGTTAAAGAAATGAATTAAGGAGCCTAGCCTAAATTTCCAATTTTCTCTAAGTACTGTCTGATGAAGTGACTTGCTCAAGGTCACATCACAGACAAATGAAGGTTGAGGGACTCAAACCCTGCACCACATGAAGTAGCTCATTAATAGCATCTAAAATTAACAGGTACCACACGAAACCTGTGGATACAATTAACTAAATAATCCACAGTGACAATTCGAACATCCACAGGAATCAAGCAGAGTGGTCTGCGGACCTAAATAATAAAAGCAGGCGATAAATACCAGCGGCAAACATAGAGATATCGATAAATATCCTAAGCGTGGATGTTTAAAGCAGCAAACAGCAGCAAACATAAATGTTGAGGGCAGCAAACAGCAACTTCAAGGAGACACAATAGCCTTAATATCCAAATTTATTGTAGCGCTTTTCACTTTTTCGACTTCTTCAGACATTCACAAAAAGGATGAGAGACATCAATTTAAATACTGCATGAATGCATTTCATTGGTGAAACACATTTGATCAAAATATATAATTAAATTAAATCATATACCTGTTTCATTCAATACTATTCTAACTTAAAATCTTATACATAGGATCTATGCCTGTAAAAATACACAGATATATATATACACACACACATACAAATTACATATAAAAAATAATAACTGCGTATATGAAAAAGTTACATATATAAAAAATTGCATATATGAAAAATAAAAAATAAAAATAAAGATAACCACATGTGTAAAAAACTACATAAAACCAACTACTACTACTACGATCATTAGATGTCAAGCTGATAGAGAACCTGGACTTAATGATAAGGCTTCCCTTAAACCTGTCTTGAAAAAGAGAAGGCTTAAAGTATCAAGTTGAAGCATTCAGTAATTTATTCATCATTTTCAATATTTTTATATTCATATGCAGTAGTTGGTTTTATGTAGTTTTTTACACGTGCTTATCTTTATTTTTATTTTTATTTTTTTATTTTTCATATATGCAATTTTTTATATATGTAATTTTTTCATATACGCAGTTATTATTTTTTATATGTAATTTGTATGTGTGTGTGTATATATATATCTGTGTATTTTTACAGGCATAGATCCTATGTATAAGATTTTAAGTTAGAATAGTATTGAATGAAACAGGTATATGATTTAATTTAATTATATATTTTGATCAAATGACGTATTAACCTGTTTCACCAATGAAATGCATTCATGCAGTATTTAAATTGATGTCTCTCATCCTTTTTTGTGAATGTCTGAAGAAGCCGAAAGGTGAAAGCGCTTACAATAAATTCTGGATATTAAGGCTATTTTGTGTCTCCTTGAAGTTGCTGTTTGCTGCCCTCAACATTTATGTTTGCTGCTGTTTGCTGCTTTAAACATCCACGTTTGTGGGATATTTATCGTATATCTCTATGTTTGCCGCTGGTAGCTGCCTAAAACTCACGTTTGTGGAACTTTTTATCGCCTGCTTTTATTATTTAGGTCCGCAGACCACTCTGCTTGATTCCTATTCATTAATAGCATCTAGCCTTAGTCCTGTACGATAATTGCCAGACTAAAAATCAATTATAATTCCATAAAAGGGTATCAAACCAGGGCCACGACAGTGAGAGCACCAGATCCCATTCACTAGTCCACCAGAGCCTTAACTGTTCTGCTCCAAGGTCGCACACATTGTACCAAGTATAGAGCGGATCTCAAGAAAGAACTGAGGATGTCAAAAGATGCTTCCTTTTTATACAGGACATGTGCCAAAGTTTTTTGGAAGAAGGAGTTAGCCCAGCCAGGGAGATGGGAGGGTTCAACACCCCTTTGCCAGGGAGATGGGAGGGTTCAACACCCCGTTGCTTGAAGTACAGTTCGCAAATGCCGTGAGTGATCCCATTCGAACATCTGCTGTTGTTGTAAGTTCCTTACACAGCTGTACTTTCTTAAGGACAACATTTAGAATGTGAGAATATAATTTATCAGCATCCCTTAGTTTTCTATGTGTGTGTTTGCTTAAAGCACAATGGGTCTCAGCAAAATTATAACTGTGGTATTCAACTGTAGCTAGCTTTGCAAGCCCAGGTTGTTGCAGGTTCTGGAATTTATCTGATAAATTCCATTTTTCTTTGTTTAATTCTAGAGTTTATTCTTACTGATATTTGAAATGAATGTATATTTTTAAATAGTTGCTTTCATGCATTGTCAGCATGAACCTTGTGTATCGTTTATTCTGTCATGTAAATAACTTTAGGTTTACATGGCAGTTTCTCCTTTCATGACAAATAAAATGAATGTATAAATTAATGTTTTTACTCTGCACAGATTTTGAATAATGTAGCTTGTCAGCCATCAGAATGTTAGTATTTACACAAATATTCAAAACTTTCAGCACTGAATTAGCAAGTCTGTCATGGTTCAGGGTAAAGAATTTTCTTGTTTTTCTTTTCATGGAAATGACAACCAAGCAACAGAAGTGTATTCTGGGGAATATTTTGCAAAAGTGTCTTGTTCTATGAACAGTATAAAACAGTGTTAGAACAGGAATTTTTACATTATAAATATTAAATATATATATATAGAGTTGGTTTCCCACTGTAGAAAGTTTGGAGTCAGGCTGGTATTGTACAAGCATATTAGATTCCATTAAGCCATCAGTGGTTACTTACTTGAGCAGCTGACACTTCAGATGGTGAGAAACAACTGACTGATACAAATAAACATTTTGAAAGGGCTTTAACTCTCCATGCATGCCCAGTATGCATATATTTTTATTTTTTCCTTACTTCTTCTTATCTTATCTTCATTGCATTTTCAAGATTATCTGGCTAGTATTTTTTAGTTTTCCTTTCTTGTCTTATCTTCAAGATTATCTCTACTAAACATACTGTATGAACAACCATCATATGTTACTACCTGCTATACTTTTAATTGCATGTCTAAATCTTTATGCTTATGGAAATATCTTATGTCTTCTTCTTTCGGCTGCTCCCGTTAGGGGTCGCCACAGTGGATCAACTGTTTCCATTTCTTCCTGTCCTCTGCATCTTGCTCTGTCACACCAACCACCTGCATGTCCTCTCTCACCACATCCATAAACCTTATCTTAGGCCTTCCTCTTTTCCTGTTACCTGGCAGCTTCATCCTTTGCATCTTTTTCCCAGTATACTCTGCATCCCTCCTCAGCACATGTCCAAACCAACGTAATCTTGCCTCTCTGGCTTTGTCTCTAAACCTTCCAACCTGGGCTGACCCTCTAATATACGTATTCCTAATCCTGTCCATCCTTGTCACACCCAGTGCAAATCTTAACATCTTCAACTCTGCCATGTCAAGCTCTGACTCCTGCCTTTTTGTCGATGCCATTGTCTCCAACCCATATAACATAGCTGGTCTCACTACCCTCTTGTTGACCCTCCCTTTCACTCTTACTGGTACTCGTCTGTCACAAATCACTCCTGACACTCTTCTCCACCCACTCCATTCTGCCTGTACTCTCTTCTTCACCTCTCTTCCACACTCACCATTACTCTGAACTGTTGATCCCAAGTATTTAAACTCATCCGCCTTCGCCACCTCTACTCCCTGCATCTTCACCATCCTTCTATCCTCCCTCTCATTTACACACATATATTCTGTCGTAGTCCTGCTGACCTTCATTCCTCTTCTCTCTCGAGCATATCTCCACCTCTCCAGGGTCTCCTTCACCTGTTCCCTACTCTCACTACAGATCACAATGCTATCTGCAAACATCATAGTCCACGGGGACTCCTGTCTGATCTCATCTGTCAGCCTGTCCATCACCATTGCAAATAAGAAAGGGCTCAGAGCTGATCCTTGATGTAATCCCACCTCCACCTTAAATGCATCTGTCACTCCCACTGCAGACCTCACCGCTGTCACACTACCCTTGTACATATCCAGTACCACTCTTACGTACTTCTCTGACACTCCCAACTTCCTCATACAGTACCACAACTCCTCTCTAGGCACCCTGTCATATGCTTTCTCTAAGTCCACAAAGACACAATGCTACTCCTTCTGATTTTCTCTGTACTTCTCCATCAACACTCTGAGCAAACATCGCATCTGTAGTGCTCTTTCCTGGCATGAAACCATACTGCTGATCACTAATCATCACCTCCCTTCTTAACCTCGCTTCCACTACTCTTTCCCATAACTTCATGCTGTGACTGATCAATTTAATCCCTGTGTAGTTACTACAGCTCTGCACATCACCCTTATTCTTAAAAATCGGTACCAAAACACTTTTTCTCCATTCCACAGGCATCCTCTCACTTTCCAAGATTTCATTAAGCAATCTAGTTAAAAACACCACTGCCATTTCACCTAAACACCTCCATGCTTCCACAGGTATGTCATGTGGACCAACAGCCTTTCCATTCTTCATCCTCTTCATAGCTATCCTTACTTCCTCCTTGCTAATCCACTGCACTTCATGATTCACTATCCCTACATCATCCAACCTTCTCTCCCTCTCATTCTCTTCATTCATCAGCCCCTCAAAGTACTCTTTCCATCTGCTCAACACACTCTCCTCACTTGTGAGTACGTTTCCCTCATTATCCTTTATCACCCTTACCTGCTGCACATCCTTCTAGCTCGTTCCCTCTGTCTAGCCAATCGGTACAAGTCCTTTTCTCCCTCCTTAGTGTCCAACCTTTCATACAACTCTCCATACACCTTATCCTTAGCCTTCGCTACCTCTCTCTCTGCCATGCACCTCATCTCCTTATATTCTTGTCTACTTTCTTCATCTCTCTGACAATCCCACTTCTTCGCAAAATATCTTATGTAATCATACGTTATCTGCTATATTTTCTAACTGTATGTCTAAACCGCAATGCTCATGTAAATATTTTATTTATAGTATGTTAGCAATTGTTCTGGTGCTTTTCTCCTCGGGCCTCTGCTGAAAATGGACAGCTCTGTCCAGTCAGACCTCCCCAGTAAACAAATGTATAATAAATAAACAAAAATAACATAACAACCCCATGTGGCAGACAAAACACCAGGAAGGGTGATCATCTAGTTAATTTTGGGCATCTGCTATTAAATTATTAGCCTTTTGGCTGATCTTGCATTAAACCTTTGTATTAGTAATAGTTAATAAAAAGCCCCAAAAAATCTTCCATGGAGTATAAATAGTGCACAAATATATAAACGTGAATCCTATCAAGACTGAGTGATGTTTTCTGCTTGCCTGTTTCATAAAAAATAAGCAGGGTGTCAAAACACCCCCTTTGGTGTTGCAGAGTAGATGAGCTGTGAACATTTTGGTTTGTAGGCTGATTCCTACCCAGTAGATCAATTTCATATCTCCGGTTCGATCCTTGGCTGGAGTGCCTTATGTGCGGAGTCTGTATGTCCTCCCTGTGGTCGCATGGGTTTCCTCCGGGTGCTCCGGTTTCCTCCCACATCCCAAAGACATGCTGTAGGTGGATTGGACACTCTAAATTGGCCCTAGGTGTGAGTGTGTGCATATGTGTGCCTTCTGTGGAAGGTTGGGCGCCGGGCTGGCACCTCGACACCGTAGAACTCCACTTCCCATCATGAGCTACATGTGATCCTCTGTGGAGACCCCTAACCGGGAAAAAGCCGAAAGAAGAAGAAGATCACTTTCATAGCCAGTAAACTTTCCTGTTTATTATTAGTTTGCCTTTTTAGTTGTGAGACTTGCAGCTTTGTATTAGTTTTTCTTATTATTCTGAAAAGATAAACTGTGTCAGTATTTTTGCAAGGCATTCAGCACTTGAAACTTTAAACTTCAGTTTCTGAAATTTGCTGTTACTGTTTTAGTGATACATAATATGTAGCTTCTTTAAACCAGTGTACTTTTTTGCAATACCCAAGATCTGATGTTGTCCTTTTCATTCTTCCTCACCAATGGGGTCATATCCGATCCTCAGCTCCAACTCGGCCGCATACGCTTGACTCTGGATCCAGCTCTCAATCTCCTCTCTCTACCCATAATGTTCTGTTCTGTTCTGTTCCCAACACCTCAGATCTTATTTGCCGCCATTGTGGTTAGACGTAGGTTCCACTCTCAAGCTGTAAGTGATTGTTTTTTGAGTCAGAAATCCTTGGATAGTCCTTTTTCTCTTCCTGCTATACCCTTTTTCCTCCCTCTTAGCTTTTGCTGGCATTAGGAGCTAACTTGGTTAGGACTTACTGTTTATATTGTTCTGTATCTTTACTCTTCTACTTCAGTAGTATCTGTCAAATACCATTGTTGGTATATTTTAGTTACCTTTTTAGGTAGTTATAACTTACCTTTGTTGGTATTATTTATTCTTTTTTCTTTGGGCTTACTCTGTTGTTGGTCTCCTAAAACATAAAATCTTGCTTTGGTTTATAAGGTTGTCTGGTGGGTTTGTTTTTTTCCTGTAGTTAGTTATGTCTGTGAATCCTACAGGGTTCAAGAAATGCACTTCAGCGCAATAGCCAACATGCACAATAAACTAATACTTAGAGATCTTTTGCCTGCTTCTCCTGGGGCTCAAACCCCCACCAAACCAGGAAAATCTGTTTCCTTTGGAAACCAAAAATAGGTCTTCACCAAAGCCTCCTTGAGCTTCATCGTAGCTGTTGAAGAAGATCTGAAAAATCTCAGATCTGACCATTTCAGATCTCAGATCTGGGATCTTTCCTTTGGATCCTAAACGACTATCATATCCTGCAGTTTCAGTGATTTCTCCACTTCCTTCTACCTCCTCATTGGATCTCAAGCCCTTGGTTCCGAGTTCTAACTCTGCCCGCAAGAGCCATACTCCGGAGTATGCCATTAAGCCCGGTGTCTCCTTCTTTGGCAGGCCAGATTTTCCAGACTCCAAAGAAACACTCCAGATCCTCTTCCACAGTGTTTTCTAGATCTAGGAGTTTTTCAAAGGTAGATGTGGATAGGATAATGTGGAAATTTCTCAGGGCTCAAATCCAGATGTTGGTTCTGCCAGCTCCATCCCCTCCTGGATCAATGAGTGCACTTACTAAGGCCATTTTTCTCTCCTTCTCCAATCCCACCAGTGGTTTCAGAATCCCAGGATATGAAATCCCTGAGAGGTTCAGCATTGGATCTGAGGAAAGTACCTTTCTTGACTCTGTGTCCCTGACTGGTTTTGCTCCAATACCTTCGGATCAGAGGGGGCTCAGATCTGAGAGGTCAGTGCCAGATCCAAGGGTTTAGGTTCAGCTCTGATTTTGTCAGATCTGTTGTTTCCTCTCAGAGCTTTGGCACTGGACAGCTCGAATCCAACTCTCCCATTGAGGCTCAGATCTGGGGGTGGCCCTGACCTATTTCTTTGGAGGCTTTGGCTCCAAGGAGGGTGAGAGGTTTACTTGGGTCCTTTAGCCTTCAAGGGGTGGAAAAGGCTTTCTCACTTCACAGGGAACTATCTCCTCTTGTCTCAGATCCTACCCATCTTCCATCTTTGATTCTGAGCTCTGAACCCATTAGACCTGTCCCACAGTGGCAGCCCATTCTAGGAAGTCTCCGTACAGTTCCTCTAGAGGAATTTCTCCCATCTTCTGATACCTCTCCCAAACATCCCACAGAGGAGATTCCTTGGAAGAGGACTTGTATGAGGAGGCACATAGACTCACCCATGGAATCTCTTGCAGAAGACACTGATTTTGATGAGAGAGAGGGATCCCCCAGATCACCACCTGATGACATCTCCTTTGGAGATATCCTTGAGATCCTGAAACAGAAGGGTAGATGATCTTTCCAATCTCCTTCTCCTGAAGAATCAGTGTTTCTGGAGGCTTTCAGTTCTTGACCCCCTATGTCTTGGGTGACTCCCCTAGCAGATGAACTGATTGACTTAGTTTCCCACTGGGCTTGGAAGGAGCCAGACATTGTCAAATCTATTCCCAAGCACCTGGACAAAATTCTGGCCTCTCCTGCTGATAGACCACACTGGAGCAAGAGAGTACAGTTGATGCTATAGTGGTGGTGGCAGCCACCAAGAAGGAGCTACCTGAGCAAGCTCCTCTGTCCATCCACCGAACAGAGAGTGCAGAACGATGGACAGATTTGGAAAGTGAGTGTTCCCCTCAGATACTTTCACACTGAGGTCTCTAATGTACTTGGCACATTTCACTCGGCTACAGAGAGATTTGACTAAGGAGTTATCAAATACTCTCTCGGAGTCCATGTCTGCTGAGGATTTCAGTAAGACTTCCTCTCAACTGGCAAATCTTCTGTCCATTTCAAATGTGTCAATGAAACTGATCTCCCATGCACCAGAAAGTACCTCATGAGCAGACGGTTCAGGTATAGCCATAAGGAGACATGCCTGGATGCGGCTATGTGATTTTACAGATTTTACAGATTCCTTCAAGACATCCTTAGTCAATGCCCACTTTGATGGCACTTCCTTGCTCGGGCCATCAGTTAAAGATGCACTTACCCACAGAGAACAAGAGGGAAAGACTCTGTCTGCACTAGGAATCAAGTTTTCTGCCCCTCAACAGACCTTCCTAGAAACCACTGAGGTAGTAAGAAGATGTGGTTCCAGACATCTCAGGGACCTTTCCAGGATTCGTGTAGGGATAATTCCTCCAGAGGCAGAAGAGGAATTCTTAATGGTAGACGTCCCCTTAGAGGCAGAGGGGGCCCATAGAACCAGGGCTTTAGAGATTCTTTCTCCGATAGGCCGTACCAGTGCTCCTGAAATGGTGCCCGACTTTCCAACTCTGGAGGCAGTTGAGGGTCATTTGTCTTTGTACCTAGATGCCTGGACAGACATCACAAAAGATTCATGGGTGCTAAGAATCCTATCCAGAGGTTACTACATACCATTTTCCCTTCTTCCTCCTGCTCAAAAGAGGAAACTTCCCAACATTCCACCCAGTCAGAGGAAGGTTGCAACACAAGAAATACAAAAGCTGCTACTGAAAAGAATCATCCAAGAGGTCCCACCCGACCAGATGGGATTCAGAACTTACTCTTACTTCTTTTTAGTGCCAAAGAAAACAGGGGACCTGAGACCCATTTTGTATCTAAGCAAGCTGAACTAGTATGTAAAAAAAGCAAAATTCCGCATGGTCACTGTTCAGTCCATTCTGCTTGTTCTGTACAAGGATGATTGGATGTGCTCTCTTGATCTCCGGGATGCAGACTATCACATAAAAATAGACGGGCAATCCAGCAGACATTTATGCTTTCAGCTGGGAGCCAATCATTACCAATTTAGATCACTGCCCTTTAGACTCACCACAGTCCCTAGGGTGTTTACCAAATGCATAACAGTCGTGGCAGCTCACTTGAGACTCAAGGGATTCCAGGTATTTACATATCTCGACAATTGGCTCCTCACTGTCCAATCTAAACATCAACTTCTACAAGCCAGGGACTACTTGCTCCAGGTTTTCAACACTTTAGGGATCTCTATAAACCATGCCAAGTCAAGTTTAATCTCAGTACAGAACCTGGAATTCATAAGGACTCTTTTGAATACTACAATTCAGGTGGCTTCTTTACCTCTCCATAGCATCACATCTTCGAGGCATCAGGTTCAGTCTACACTTTCTCACCCTTTTCCTCCAGCAAGATTAGTACTACAAGCTTTGGGATCATTGTCAGCTGCCATACTTCTGGTCCCTCTAGCATGCATTTTTATGCAAATTCTTCAAAGAACTTTGGCAGTACAGTAGTCCCTTCTTTATCAGCTCCTATCGTTTCCCATAAGACTCACTCCAGTCTGCAAACATCTTATTTGTTGGTGGATTCAGTCCGACAGTCTTTTTCTGGGCACACCATTCATCCTTCTGCCCCCAGTTGCTACATTGACCATGGACGCTTCCCAACTGGGGTGGGGGGCATTTCTTGGGAAAGATGGTCCAAGGCATGTTGTCCCCTCTGGAAACCAAGTTGCATATCAGTGTCCTAGAGATGAGAGCAGTCCTTCTAGTGTTGCAAGCATTTCAAGACATTCTCCCTCTGGGGACTATTGCAATTCAAACAAACAACAGGTCAGTAGTCTGGTACAACAAGCAAGGAGGAATCCGATCTTATCCACTGTACAGAGAGGCCATGAGGGTTTGGGAATGGGTGATCACTTCAGACCACTTTCTCATTGCAACATACATTCCAGAGAAAACCAGCTTGCTAGCAAATGGGCTCAGCAGATCCATTGGTCAACAATCAATCAGTAGCGAATATGATCTTTTTTTTACTCTACATTTTTCCTCTCACTGGCTATGCTCCTGCACCCCACCAAATAACCCCAGCACCTGATTTCCTTCTCACTCCCCTCTTCTCCTCTGAATCTTTTGGACTCATTTCTGTCACCTTGACTAACTCTGACCTTTCACCAGATTTCTACCCTGAAGTCAACTCTGCTCACCTTAGAACTCAACTTTCACATCTATAGCTGACTGTAATACATTATTGCCACTTCTACCACTACTTTTCCTCCTATGTCACACTACTGCCCATAACACTTGATCCTACACGTTAACACAATTTTACTCTTGCATATAGTTAAGGATTTTTGTATGTAATTAATGGAATGACATTGTCCTATCTTTCAGCTTTATTTTTTACTTTTGTATGTATCAACATTGTTCTGTTACTTATGTATGTATTACTGTGGAGCTTTTCTCCCCGGGGCTCCCCTGAAAGTGGGCTCTTCCTAGGCCCAGTGGACTTTCCCGGTCAACAAATGCAATAAATAAATAAATAAATCTTCAGCCACTGGGGCCATCCTTGCTGTGACCTATTTGCGTCACCCCTCAACAAGTGCAGCAAGTACTTTGATCTCATCCCCCATCTGGGAGAGTCGCAGAGAGATGCTCTGATTCATGATTGGCCCCCGCTTCTCCTGTATGCCTACCCTCATCATCCTCTCATTCCAAAGTTCTTACAGAAAGCAAGCAGGCTGAAGAGCTCAATCATCCTCATTGCCCCCTTCCGGCCTCAGCAGGTATGGTTCTCCTTCCTACAATCACACTTGCGATATCCTCCATGGATACTGAAACCCACTTAGGATCTCCTGTCTCACCCATTGAGAACTCAGCACCCCAATCTCCATGCCCTCAAGCTAATTTCATGGTTTCTCCACTTCCAGTAATAGTTAAACAGTCCAGGCTTTCTTCCCCAGTTCGCAATATTATCTTGGCCTCCAAGAAAGTCTACAAAGGCAAATGGAAAAAAATTGCTATTTGGGCTTATAACAAGAATATTGACCCTTTTTCAGCACCAACTTCGGCAATTCTTCTTCTTCTAATAACTCTCGTTAAAGAAGGAGCCAGTTTCTCTATGACTAAACTTCAGTTGACAGCAATTTCTAATTTCCATCCTGGAAACAAGTCTTTTTCCCTGGCTTCATCCAGATTGTATAAGGCCTTCATAAAAGGCATTTTTCTTTTCAGACATCTGAAAAGGGACCCTTTTCCTCCTTGGGACCTTACTGTGATCCTTCAGGGTTTATATCGGAAGCCCTTTGAACCAGCAGACAAATGTGATCTGAAGTATCATTCTTGGAAATCGATTTTTTTAGTAGCTATTACTTCAGCTAAAAGAATTGCTAAGCTCCAGGCCCTATCAGCAAAACCTCCTTATATTATTTTCCATAAAGACAAGTTGTCCCTGCAGACTAACCCTTCTTTTCTTCCTAAGGCAGCATCTGAAAATAACATCAGTCATTGCATAAAATTACCAGTCTTCCTTCAAAATTTTATGAATAAAGGGGAATCCATGCTTTATCTCCTTGATGTGCACAGGCAACTAACTTTTTATTTTCAGAGAACAAAACAGGAACTCTGAGGTATCCTTTTCCCCAAATTGCTTGGGTCAGGTAGTATCTAAAGTCACTCTAGCCAAGTGGATTACTGATTGCATTTCATTAATTTAGTCTCAAAAAGGAATAAATTTGCCACAACCTCCTCCAGCTCATTCTACTCTGTCCATGGCAACTTCATCTACCTTTTGGTCATGGACCTCCATTGATGACATTTGTGCTGCAGCTACTTGGTCAAAGACTCATACCTTTGTTACACATTACAAATTAGACATAATTTCTGGAAGCAGAGCTTCTTTTGGTTCAACAGTGCTCCGGCAGGTCCTTCCATGAGTGCCTCCTGAGGGTTACGTAGCTGGAGACTCTGTCCCATTGGTGAGGAAGAATGAAAATGACAACATCAGATTTATTAGTTATGTACTTACCATAACTTGACATCTGTGTTGTCCATTTTCATTCTTCCTCACCTTCCCTCCCATCCTTCCCGTCCATGTCACTTCTGGAAGTACCTGATAGACTGTATTGGAACTATTCAGTTCTTGGTTAGAGCCCTGTCTTTCTTCTGTCTATGAAAAATAGGCAAACAAACAAACTTCTCAAAAGTCCAAAAACCAAAGAATGGCAAACAAAAGGCAGAGGACAAAGTAAATTCACTCTGTAAACTTTTACTAAAAAAATACACAATAAACATGAAGCGCTTTTCGTCTTGTTAAATACAAAGACTTCTTCAGATGCAAGTAAAACCTGTCTTAAAACATTTTAAATAGATGAATACATTGTCATGTGATCCCAACCCACCCAGTGAAATCCAATTAAGGATCTATGCATGTTTTACACTTAAAGACATCAGTTCTATTTTACACTTTAGTGCCATTGCTTCTTTCAACAATGAATGTCAACTTCTGAAAAGTATGTTCACAATTAGGGGATATCCAAACAACTTAGTCAATGACCTCATACATGGTCACCTATAAAAGAGACATAGGATTATACCAACCGTTATTACAGTTGCCAGGTAATTCTTCTGAGGTACAGAACGACATGGAGGTTAGGGAATCGGCTGCACCTACTACAACAAATAAAACTAATTTTCATTTGAGCCTGGTCACCACATTTTCATGTGAAACACACAGTTTTTTGAGTATAGTAAAGAAGAACTGGGAGTTAATAAACAACAATCCATCACTTGGTGAAATTTTAGGCCCACACCCTAGAGTTGTTTTCCGTAAAGGATCAAATTTGAAAAGCTTACTGGAAAACAAAATGAGAGAAGGGTCAATAAATGTAGGTATGTTTAGGTGTGGCATGTGTTCACAGTGTAAAGTGGTGGATACAACAAACAATTTTACTGTAAGGAACATCAGATACAAAGTCAACTACAGGTTTGACTGTAATTCTCGGATGATCATTTATTTGGCTAGATGCAAGGTTTGTCCAGTTTACTATATTGGCAAAACTGAACGTAAGTTCAAGGAACTCATTTATGGACATCAGTATGCCATAGGCAAAAGTAAACTGGACAATACACTAGCCAAACATGTAAACAAACACAACACATACAATTTTGGATACATGGTCATCAACCAAATACCCCAGGACCCAAGAGGGGGTCCTTGTACATTACTATTAAAAGCAAGAGAGTTATATTGGCAGATTTTGACGAATTTTTATTTTATTTATTTATTTTACATTTGTTGACCGGGCTAGTCTAGCTGGATATATGTCCATTTTCAGTAGAGGCCCGGGGAGAAAAGCTTCAACCAAAGGCACAGACAATCGATATTATATATAGTAATAGCTGACAGAAATACAGTAGATGGTTTATAACTGAGGTTCAGTTAGACTTGAAACAAAGCAGTATAGTAGGATATACTAAAACAAAATACATTTAGTGAGCATTTGAGAGATAACAATTAATAAAATTATTGACTAATATACTTTCATTACCACAAGGACTCATAGTGCAGTAGATCAGGAGAATAGAGAGAGCAGCAAGGGGAAGGAGGTGTTAGTCAGGGTTAGAGCAGGGACAGAGCCAGTGAGTTTTAAGGTATTCTTTAAGTAGCGTTTTGAAAAGAAGAGTGGAAGTGAGGGTGGTAAGTTCATTAGGAAGCTGGTTCCAACTTTTTCCTATTGTGTTGGAGAAAAGAGAGTCCCCTGCTATGTTGTTGGATTTAATAGTGGAAACTAGTAGCTTATTAGCTGATCGAAGTGTAGTAAGATTTTTGTAGGGGGTGATCAGATTATTGAGGATTGGGGTATTGTTAGGATGATAGAGAATCTTATGGGAGATGACAAGTTGTTGGCAAAGCAGTTGGTTCTGCAGTTCTAACCATCCCAGTTGTTTGATGATGTGACAGTGATGGGTTCTAAAGGGGGTGCCAGTGGCAAATCTGGCTATGTTATTGTAACATGCTGAGAGTTTGGAGAGGTTGCTTTTAGGAATATTGGTATATATTGCAGAGGCATAGAATAGGGTAGAAATCAGATGGGTCTGGGAAATGGTTATCCTGGCAGAAGGGGTTAATAAGGGTTTGATTCTACAAAGGGTGCCAAGTTTTTTGTTAACAGACTTTATTGTAGAGTTAATATGGTGATCATAGCTAAGGTGGTTATCAATTGTTACTCCCAGTAGACTGGTAGTAGTGTCAGGGGATATGTTGGTACCATTGTTAGAGGTTACAGTGAAGTACAGTTGAGATGACTTAAGAGTAGGAGCAAAGAGCAATAATTTAGTTTTTTTGGGGTTCAGTAGGAGACCATGTTGCAAGAACCAGTTTTCAGCACTGTTAAATACGGATTGGGTGATTGACTGGAGAGAGGTTATGGACTTGGCTGAACAAATTAAGGTAGAATCGTCTGCATATTGTATGCAGGTGGCTTGTGGAATTGTGGTGTGTAGGTTATTTATAAATAAAGAGAAGAGAAGAGGACCTAAAATAGAGCCTTGAGGTACTCCTATGTTCACAGGGAGTGGTGTGGAAAGATTATTATCCCAGAGTACGGCTTGATGTCGGTTTTCCAGATAGGATTTAAACCATTGTAATGCCTGTGCATCAAGTGATTGGACCTTTAGTATGTCAATAAGCAAGTTGTGATTCACCATATCGAAGGCCTTTGAAAGGTCAATAAAAAGTGTAGATGAAAAAGTGTTATTGTTTTGGTTTTTGTTTGTGGTGTCAGAGAAGGATAGCAGGGCAGTTGTTGTGCTATGGAATGGTCTAAAACCATGTTGGCAGCTTGCAAGTACGTTATTCTGGAGAAGGTGGTCAAGTAGTTGTCTGTGAATGCATTTCTCCATTATTTTAGCTATTGGAGAGAGTAAGGCAATGGGGCGAAAGTTGGAAAGTTCAGTAGATGGGGGCACCTTTGTGTAGAGGGATGATATGTGATACTTTCCATATGGATGGGATTTTGCTTTCTGAGATTGTTCTATTTATACATATGGAGATGGGATAGGCAATGGCTTTAGCTGCAGTTTGCAGGAATTCAGCAGGAAGACAATCAGCAGAAGGGGTGCAGGGCTTAAGTTTTAAGAGGAGGTTGCATATGAAGGATGTGGGTACTGGTTTTATATGAAAGGTAGGAGATGGAGTATTAGTGGTATCTAACTGGGAAGAGGTGACAGGTGGCAAAGTATTAGCTAGGGTTAGAATGGCTTTGGTAAAGTAGTTATTAAAGGCATCTGGAATCTGGTTGGCATTATTATGGTTGAAACCTGAGGGGGCAGGAGTTGTAGAGTGGCCTGGCTTAAGAAGATTGTTTATGCCTGACCAGAATCTTTGTGGTTTTTGTTGGTGGGTTTGTTGGAGGTGAAGGTAATAGTCTTTTTTGTCTTGGAGAATTTGTTTTTTGGTGGCATTTCTTAATTGTTTGAAGTGGAGGTGATCTGATGTTTTTTTGTGGCTCTCCATTTGGCCCAGATTTTATTTCTGAGGAGGATCTTTTGTTTGGTTAGTTTTGAGAGCCAGGGGGCGGTTTTGGTCCTTATTCGGGAAGTGTGATATGGGGCATGGAAATCTAGGATTTGAAGGAATCTGGTATTGAAATAGGTCACTGCTTCATCAAGTTGAAGATGAAGCAAAGGTGACCAGTCACATGCTTTTAGTTCATTTTGGAAACTGACTGGGTTAAAGTATTGTTTGGAATGGGAGGTTTTAAAAATATTAGTGTTAGGGCTATGAACTTTTTGTTTAATAATATAGGTTGGCATATGGTCACTAATGTCATCAGGAAGGGTTCCTGGTTTATAAGTATCAACATGGCTGTTGAGTAGTATCCAGACAAGTGTGGATTCCTTACTGCTTGGCTTATGGATTCTAGTAGGAGTGGTTATTATTTGAGAGAAACCGTGAAGATTTATGTGATTGGTAGGATTAAGGGAATTACAGGTTGCCCAGTCTATATTAAAGTTGCCTAAGACAATGGTTTCCTGAGGTAGGTTTGTAGAGAGGTAACTAAGAATATTTTCCAGAGTGCTGATATTATTTCCAGGGGGGAGATATGTGCAAATTATATAGCTAGATTTTGAGTTGTTAATTTAGAGTTTTATACTGAGGGTTTCAGCATTTGTATCTGAGGGTAGGGGCATATTGAGAGTTAAGATTTGGAGTTCAGATTTGTATAAAATGGCTACTCCTCTGCCCTTTTTATTATTGCAGTCACATCTCAGGATATTATATCTGGAGGGGTAATCGCCTGGTCCAGAGTTGAGGGCTTTAGCCATGTCTCTGTAATACAGAGAATATCGAATGAGTGCACATCTAAGAGTGCATGTAAGTGGGAAATTTTATTGTTGATGCTGCGGATGTTAAGGTGAGCTATCAAAAGGGAGTTAGATGATCTATTAGAGAGAGTGATAGTAGGAGGGGTTGGGTTGTGGTGGTTAGTGGGAATAACAGTATGAGGGCCAGGGTTTGGATGAACATCACCATCTAGTAGCATACCTCTCAAGTGTACCTCATTATGAGGAATGTACCTCATTTGGGGTCTTAAAAAGTTCAGGTTCAATTTTTTAAGTGAAATCCATGGTAAATAGAAATTAATCATATTAATTCATTAAAGGATCTTCTTTATAAGTAAAACCAGCATATTTTAACTATCCTATGACCTTCCTAGCTGAAGTTGTTAGTAAGCCATTAGTATGTGTTCCACATTTTGCCCATTTGTTCCACATTATGAAGGCGAGTGTTCCTCATTTTGGAGATGGAAGGTTGAGAGCTATGTCTAGTAGTGGGTGTTTTTGAGGAAGTTGAATAGACTTAAGAAGTTTATAGTGATTGTTTAGGGTTTTTCTGATATGGAAGTAAGCCAAATGGGTACATCTATGATACTTAGGAAGTATATAGATAGAGGTGGAGGCTGTTACTGTGGCTGAGTACATTTTTATGGGAGATGGGTAGGGTTTGCTGGTAGGGGTGGTGTTGTCCAGGAAAGTCAACATGTTCAAAGAAGGTTAATGTATATGGTATAGTAAGACAAGCAAGAGTAGTAGTTAGGAGTAGTAGGTTTGTGTATGTATCCTTGTGTGATGGGGTCATAGTGATGTGTAGATAAGGTGTTAGGGTATGTTGAGGGGAGAAGTTAGGTAAGTAAAGAGAGGATGGGGGAGGAAGAGTGTGTTGTAAGAGGCTAAGGAGTAGATAAAAGTGGTGAGCAATAGATTGAAATAAAGGTGAATGGTAAGAGAGGGGCTATATAAAGGTGAAATGGAAGGAGAGAGGCTATATAATATTAATAAAAGTGCTGAAGAGATTGTACCTGATGAGGTAAATAATTATTAAGAACTTGTAGAGGTAGGGGGTGGGGCTAAGTAGAAGAGGTAAGGGATAGGGTGTTATATAGAGGGGGTGTGGTTACAGAAGTATAAGGTTAGGATCACTGGGGGTGGGTGGGAATTGGGGGTAGGGTAGGGGAGCGGAGTGGGTCACAGCAGCTAAAAAGTTTACAGAGACAATCAGAGAGGATGCGATGCCTGAAGCAGAGAAAGTGGTCACAGGTAAGTAGATGGTGGTAAGGAAGTTAACAGGAGCAAAGGATGGTGGAGTGGGGGAGCTAAAAGAGATAGAAAAATAGTATGAAGGAGGGAGAAGAGATGAGAAGGGGAGTGAGAGGACCCAGGAAGTTTAGCAACTAGGAAAGGGGGTGGAAAAAGTGATAGAAATCAGGAAAAGATGAAGTAGATGAATGCATACAATTTCCCAGGATTGAATGAAACATGTACGATTTCTAGTATTTTAAAACTTAAAACTTTGCACAGATGACTGCAGTATTAACCACGTATGAGTTGTGATCAAGTGATGGGAGTGATAAGGTCATCACTTAACTGGTGCATACTTCAAGTTAAAGTTGTTCTTGATTGTTTTATTGTAAATAGCATGATTCCTTATTGTAACATAGACTACTTGTTTTCTATTTAGAATGAGAATGTTATTTTATTTTCCTTGTATTGTTTTCATTTTTTCTACTTCTTTTGTGTCCTTGATAGTAATTGTTGCTTAAAGGGAACATACTAGTCATTGTATGGTACAATACGTGGGGTGGGTAGGATGTATTCTTCATTGCTGAAAGAATCAATGGCACTAAAGTGTAAAATAGGACTAATGTCTTTAAGTGTAAAACATGCATAGATCCTTAATTGGATTTCACTGGGTGGGTTGGGATCACATGACAATGTATTCATCTATTTAAAATGTTTTAAGACAGGTTTTACTTGCATCTGAAGAAGTCTTTGTATTTAACAAGACGAAAAGCATTTCATGTTTGTTGTGCATTCTATTCAGCAACAAACCCATGCTATTTCTTTCCTCATTTATTTACCTGCCTATACACTTCCTTCCTTAACTATTCCACTGACTGATCCTGGGGGAATTGCCTCCTTCTCCCCCTGGGGTGAAGGGTTCCTCTTGAAAGAGGTTCAAGAGGCACTCTGCCTTTCTGGTCTCTGCAATCTCTATCCCAGAGTCCCATGGGTCTCTGGGTCAGAACCTATCCCTCCAGCATGTCCAGTCTGTTTTGTTTATTGTTTTTTGAGGTTTTGGAATCCAGAGGCGTGTATTTCTATTTTCTTGGGATTTCTTTTAAGATACAGGGCTTGGTAGCACATCCTGTTGTATGTTACACAGCGCTGGAATAAGTATGACGCAGGTAATGATAGAGAGAGTAGGAGTCTGAAGTTACTAAGAGTTTTTAAAGGCTTTCTTTTTCTTGGGATGTATTTCTTCTTGTTATTCTTTTTAGGAGGTATTCCATTTATTGTTTATGTCTTGAGTCTTGAGAGGTACATACCAAAATGGGTGTTCTATCTAATAATGGGTACAATGAGGGATGAGTTCACAATGGGATGCCCTGCCCTTTTTTCTGGATGAAAAGCCCTTCGAGATTGTGTGTGTGCCATAGTTTCCTCCTGACTGTTGTGTGGCGATGTGGGAAGGTAAAGGTCCTAAGCAATCTCCACTGTGTCCCTAAGTCTCTTATCACACACCTGTTTAGTGTAATTGCCACCCTATGGGGTATGGTAATTCATGGTTTTATGTTTTGGGATAAGGGACAACAACAACATTGCATTGACTTGGAGCCCTGGCTCCACTCTGCACATCTGTTTCTGTAAGGCCCTTTTTTGTATGAGTATCCACATCATTTTCATTTTCAATAATGGCTCCCAGTTTCAGGTCATCTTCAAACCTTTAGCTTAGAGTCCCTTAGTGTTGACCTGTACTCAGAGAAGTAGATGCCAACAAATAGCAAACCCCCTAGGACTGAACCGGTACTCCACTTCCACTTGTTGTGGAGGAGCTCTGAGTGAGTCGGCTACTTACAGTGGTGTGTTCAAGTAGCCATTAAGCCATTGGGTGGGTGAGGGAGGGATTGCCCAACTTAGTAAGTTTTATCTATGATTCCAGAGGGGGGGGGTGGGTGTCAAGTCAAAGGGCAAGGTCTAGATAGGCTGTGTGACCTTACCCCCTTGTGTCCATGGCTCTGGAGACTGATTCAAAGAAGTCAATCAGGTATTTTTTTAGTAAAAGTTTACAGAGTGAATTTACTTTGTCCTCTTCCTTTTGTTTGCCATTCTTTGGTTTTCTTCTATGTCCACCTCTGCTATAAAATGGAAGATTAGGCGGTAAACTTGATCTGAGGTGTTGGGGATGGAATAGCGCATTATGGGTAGAGGGAGGAGCTTGAGAGCTGGATCTGTAGTCCCATGTATGCGGCCAAGTCGGATCCGAGGATTGGATCTGAACCCATTGGTGAGAAAGAATAAAAATGGACAACACAGATGCCAAGTTATGGTGAGTACATAACAAATAATTTTTGCCCTGACTACAAGCTAAACTGTATGTATGCTGCTCTTTGAAATAAGAAATCTTAAAAGAAATTGATCATACTTTTATTATGCTTTGTTCATATCCTTTTCCTAAAATGCATGCATCAGACTGCAGTCATCTAAAAATACATAATTTCTGTTTTTTAAAGATAATAGTGGAATCCACCCCCATTTGTAATTCAGATAATCATCCCTACTCTCTCATTTTGCAGTTTTTCTCCGAAGCTTCCGTGACTGAGGTTGGGTGCCCCCTCCATCAGTGTATACAATGATCTCATGCAAAGTTCTAAAGAGTGTACCTAGCCCTTTGCCTGCCAGTTATTTTCTGCAACTTATACACTTTTGATCTCAGTCCTGATTTGTATCAGAGAAGTTTCTTTATCTGATACCTAAGAAGCTTGGAGCCATCCAAGTGTCAGTGTGGCTGCCAGCTAATGAGCCAAGACTTGCACCAGCGTTGTCTTTTTTTTTTTCTTAGATGAAGTAGATATGAAATGCTACAGCATTCACCATCTAAAAAGACACAGGGAAGAAAACTTTGACTTACCATACCTTTTTCAAGATGGCAAAGGTTGAGAGTGCCCAGCAAAGGAATTGCTAATAAGGTACCTTGTGCAACACCAGGCCCTTGCCAGGACACTGTTAGAAGATTTAAGAAACAAAGATCAGACATTAAAATTACCTTTCCAGAGGTAAGCCAGTTTTCAACATGCGCTAATGATTTGTGTGTGTCTGAGAACCTCACATTGAACTAACAAGGACTTCACCCATCACAAATAGATGTGAGCTGTGCTCCTCAGGGGAGTGCATCTTGGGGTATAAGTACTGCCTTTCCCTCAGCTAAATTGTAAGAGTTCACCTGCAAGTGGTCTGCCTCCAAGGATCAGTTTCTCATGTCTTGTGGATGCAGCTCAGTGGTAGCACATGGGACTGAGGATTTTTTCAAAAGGCCCTCCCCTGTCCAGCAGGGCACAGTGGGTCAGAGTGAGAAGAGTTCATTAGTGTCTCCCATGCTCATATTTGTTGGAGAAGGCTTTGGTGTCTAATGGTGTAATGGATTTGATGTCTGGTGATGCCTGGATTCATGACTGCCAGATAACACCCTGCTGCAGCAGCTAGCACCTGGCAACCCAGTACAGGCCTCTTTCTCATCCACACATCACCTTCTCCAGGTGTTTCCCAAGAACAAGTGCCTTATTGCTTGAAATGTGATGTCTGTCCATAGTATTCTAAACCTCACCTGTATTGACTGTGAGTGAACATGTTATGGTCTATGTGTTCTTTCTCAGTTTTCTTTCTCATGAGAAGGTGACTTAAAGTACCAGGAGCCCTTTCTTTTAGATGGATGAAGATAATGACACCTTCCATGCATCTTCACAGTGAATGACCTCTCCTTTGGAGGAAACCCTCAAAATGATGAAGTCCAGCATAGACTGGCATTTAGCCCCAGTTCCTTTCTCCTAGAAATGATGCATTGAGAATGAAAAAAAGGAATCTTGGTTCATTCCGCCCATGGACCTTATGCTTAATTAAGAATGCTATTTTGCAGCTTGGATTCACTCCAATAATACTACTCCACTGGCGTCTAGAAGGTAGATGTTCTATATTATTCCCTGATTGAATGGAGCAAGTTCCTATCTTTGCATCCTACTGCTGGCTGCTATGTCATCTCTTCAGTCCAACGTACATCCAAGGAGTCCATGCCATTTAGAAAAATCGCATTTGATTATATTTCAGTACATTGATTCTAATGGTTAGTAATGTTATTAAACTACAACTTATTTGTTCAAGAATTCTGGACAAAGTCAAATAGTAATAGTGGGATAAAATTCCTAAATCAGGGATGATTTTTAAATATTACTCTTTGTCGCCTCACAGTTAGACGTTGCCCGTTCGATTCTCAGTTAGAGCGTCTTCTGTGTGACAACATGCGTGAATGGGCATTCCTTCATTGAAGGTTGTGCGTTAGGCCCGGCAAGCCAGCACTTAAAACTCTACTGCCAATCATAAGCAGACCGGAGTTCCGCTGTGGCGACCCCTAACCGGGAAAAAGTCGAAAGACACAAACAAAACTCGTAATTCACATAATTAATATAACAACAGGTTTTACATTAACATGCATGTCTGCATAATAAGAAGTATGAAACTCTAATGTTGCAGTCAACAGTACTTTTAAACAATGTTCTTGGAGGGTCAGGATTCTTCCTCTTAACACCAACCTTTATGAGACTTTGTTCCCACAGCCCTGGACGACACGTGTGCTTAAGTCTAACACTGTGTTATGTAGGATATATGTGCGCTTTGAACTTGCACACTAAGCAAATAATCACTTTACTCCAATGTATGGGGACCTAGGAGTTCGTATATATATATAGCAAGCAGGGGTACGGGATGCATGTTGGTGTTATCCCCCCCACCCCCACACACACACAAAAGCACTTCATTTTGTTTTTACATTTTTCTACTTTCTGTTATAGGTGAGCACTGAGGTGCTGTCACATGTGGTTCAGGGGTAGTTACTAGGCTGTCAGCCCGAGCCATTTTAAACCTAGCCAAGTTCATCCCAAATTTATCAAAATATTGCTGATTTGTGTCAGTACCCCAAGGAATTTTACAAGTTACGATATAGGTTTGTACACATCAAGCATTTACAGGCTGCCTCTGTCCATTAAAGGACATAGGTAACAAGCCTTGGATAAATTGACCATTTCCCATTCACTGGTCCAAGTCACATTTGAATATGGTTAGTGATAAGCTTTGCTTCACATGGATGGGAAGCCTGTTTCAGATTCCAGAGAATGGGTAATCTTTGAGACACATGCCTGTTCCTCCAGTATGTCCTGTTTATGTTCCAGACGAGGTTTAAGTCCATAGAATAATGGGCATTTCTGATGCTCTCTGGTTTGTGGATATACAAGAAATCCATTAGTGTGAGATCAAAGGATGCCTTGTAGGCTAGGCATAGCACTGCACAGCAGTCTGTAAGAGACCAAGTACAGGGATAGGGTTTTGAGATGGCCTGCATAGGACTTGTTTTACTCCCTATATTCTTTTTGTGAAGAACAACTGAGGTTTCACAAGCTGTTTCAAGTGCTTGGTCATATACATTCTGAAGGGTGCATTGCACTCACTGATTTTTCTGATGAAAGCCAAGTACATTGGAACAGTGACCTCCTTGGGTCTGGATGCCATGCCCTTACTTATAGGTTGTGCAGTGCAGAATGATTTTCTTACCACATTAGACATGTGGAGGTCAAAGGTCAGGTTACTGTCAAAATGTGTTCCCAGATTCCTGATTACTGGGTCTACTTTTTGGGGTCTATTATCAATGTGGTAATTAGCAGGGATGGCCATCTTTCAAAAGGATACAATTAAGCATTTTGTCACATTGTGTTTTAGTCCATGGCTCTGGCACCATTTGTTTGTCTGCAATCTTTAGGGTTCATTTGACACACACTGTTTTACAGTCATCTGCTGCATATCAGCCAGAGGTGTGTGCCATTTGCCTTGACTTCATAGAAGAAAATGCCAAAAAGGATTGACCAGCACCAGTCCGTGTGGGACTCCACTAATGACTGGCCTCTTTGCGGAGGTGGATTTCTCTATCCTGACTTCTTGTATCTTATCAGTAAGCTATCCATTGGGTGACATATGGATTTATAAGTTTATCTATAATGCCTGAGTGAGGTATTGTGTCAAATGCCTTGGCCAGGTCTAGGTAGGCAGTGTGCACAGTTTTGCCCTCATCCCTAACTTTAGTGATCTTTTTGAAGAAGTCCACCATATTAAGTGGGTATGACCTGCCTTTAAAGCTGAACTGGGTAGGGTCCAGTGTCTGTAGGTTTGCTCTGTCCTTGTTTATCAGATCCAAGATAATTCTTTCCATGGCCTTGCATGTGAGGCTAGTCACACTTATGGGTCTGTAGTTCCCCGGGTCTATGGAAGAACCCCTTTGTGTTGTTACAGTTCTCCATTTGTTTGGCACAAAGCCTGTCTCAAGGCTATGGTTAAACAGAGATTGTAGCGGGACCAACAGTTCATGTTCATACACCCTGGGATATTATCAGGCCCCATCAAAACAGTTTTCTTCACCTTAGAGATTGCAGTGAAGACCTGCTCCCTAGTTATAGCTGGTGGAGAAATGGTGTGTGGTATTTCATGTAGGGTGACTGGGGGAGGGGGTAAAACTTGAGCTAAATTTTCAGGCCAGAATATTTACTATATCCTCCAGCTCTATATATGTGGTTTAATTTGCCTTTAGTTTAGCACATTGTTGGGTGGTGCCTTTAAGTTTGTGAACATAACTGAAGAAAGCCTTATGATTGCTCTTATCTTGGAAGGCTATTTTTATCTGAAATTTAGCTTTGCTGGACTTGATTAGTCCCCTGAATGGTTTGTTCAGATTGATAAGGTATTTTTTTACCTTGCTGGCAATGCCCTTTCTATTTTTGGATATTATTTTCTTTCTTTTCTTATCTTAAACAGCCTATTTATACTGAGATTCCACCAGGATGGCTTGTTTTTGTTAGTTCTCCTATGTTCATTTTGGGTTGGTACAGCTGTTTATATGAAGGTATTTACATGACTGTACAGAATTTCTGTAATTCTGCATAGGCAGCTGTGTTCTCAGGGTTCTTTGGTCCCTCCCAATGACATATAATCAGATTCCAGAGAGACTGCTACTCATTGCCAGATGATAACGAATCTGAATCTTTAGAGAGAGCACACTGAAGTATAATTTCTTAGGCCTTTTTGGGGCTTTATCATCTTTGTCTGTCTGTTTTAGCTGTCCAGGTTCAGTCTTCCACAGTACATTAAAAAAGTTTCATTTGCAGTAAAGGATATTTTATTCATTTCTCTCTCTGGGGTAAGACAAAATGGATGTCATAACAGCATATTAGTCTAAGATGTGTATAACATACAAACTTCATTTGTTCTCTCAGAAACCATTTTTTTTTACGCTTTGTTTTTTGTCTTTAAATATTGCTTATTGTTAAATTTGAATAGGTTCATCATTTTTCACAAAGAAATGGATTTTTGCACTCCAATTTAATTTTTTTTGCTATAGTGATGTTTAGGTTTTAGTCAGTATCCACTTACTGACATTAGTTCATCCATCCATCTATCCATCCACAACCCCTTTTTCCCATTTTTGCACAGGGGGTCGTGGTGTCACTTCAACAGTGACAATCATCTAAAGCCAAGGTTTACACTGCTGGGTAAATGTTAATCCTGGGCAAATTTTGTTGTAGTTAGTAGAAGTAAATAGATTACTGTAGTGTATTCATTTCATGATGTGTTTACATTATTTTGTTTCATTCAGTTTAGTATATAGGATATCTCGGCTTGTAAACAGTGATTTTTCAATGGTTTTGTTACAGCTGTAATGGCCATTAACTACCAGAAATTTCTCAACCTATATTGAGGACTGGATAAATGGCTAATACTTCTAGTTAAAAGTTTTGCTATTCTGCTGTAGCGATTTCTTACAAGAACATACCATGCACAGTGTACAACATTTGTATGGGTTTGGTGTGTTTTGTCGTACCTTTGGCACATCAAAATTTTAGGAAAGAAACTTGTTTTATAAAACTGTTGGCTCATTGCAGGATGCTGGCATTTGCTTTGGGGATCACTACACAGTGAGGTGTGAGATTTTTCCCTTTTGCCACTGTTTTGCAATCCAGGAGCTGGTATATGTAATTAGCAGGGGATGTGTGTGGGGTGGAGGTTGCCCCTGAATAAAATGTTTTTGTTTTTTTGATTTGTGGAGTGTCGTCCCTTTCCCGATCTAGTGTATATCAGTGTAGTGACTTGGTAGTTTTGTGAAATATAATCCATTTACACTGACCTACAACCTTTGTTAATCCCCCTTACCATACTGGTAATCCATTGTGAGTTGTAGCTTATATATTCATCAAACTGTTAATTGGTTTGGTGGAGACTGTGCAGATAATCACATGTTCTACTCAGCTTGGGGGAAGCTGGCTGGATGTTTCCATTACCGCTTTAATATGTTGTGTTTTGAAATCAGCACTGCTGTGATATACGGTAATCACTGCAAAACAGCACTCTAACCCAGGGCTTCTTTCTGGCAACTCAGTTTCTTGTTTTGAAGAGCTTCAGTCACATAGTGTCACGTTCCATCCTTTTTAAGAAAAGCAGTGGTTGCATACTTTGTTTTGGCTTAGGAATGCCTTGTGATTGCAGAAGTTAAAAAGGTGCAGTGAGTAAGTCACTTAATACAAATTAGAAGCACTTTGACAAACATGGCCAGCACCACTGAGTTGTGAATGTCGCATGATGTCGAAATGATTTGTGTAAGTTTTCCACGTTCTTGAGTTCCTTAAATGTTTGCTAATGTTTATAATAAAATTTGTTTTCTTTGAACAAAACTAAGTGCTTGCATCGACTTGATAAACCTGATCTTTAGCCGTTACTTAAAGAAGCATCATTGCTGTAAGACCTTCAAGTCTGAACTAAAACACTTCTCCCCTTCCAATAGTCATTATAAATGTACATGTCAAGCAAAGCTGCACTATGTTAGGACAAAGGTTTGATCTGATCCAGGTGTAAGCAAAACCAGCAGAGGTGCTGGTCATTCCCTGCAAGTCAGTAGTGTTATCCTTTTTGTTGGATGGCTGCCCATCTGGATGTGAGTCCAGTATTGGTATTCATGTAAGTAGACACGATTTAGATCACAGTTGCTTAATTGACTTACTTCCAGTATGTATATATGTATGTTAGAAACTATTGCAAGGAACTAGTGTAGCTTGTTCCCTACAGCAAAAGTTTCTGAACAGTAGTAGCAAGAAGCAGGTTTTGGTCCAAGTAATAATGTGCTGAGATGCATAGTGCACCAAGAATTGGGAAGGTCAGTTCTCTTCCTTATTTGCTTAAGTAGCATATGCCATTGACAGATTCTGTTTACTGGTCACTGTCTCACATTTAGTGCTTTGAGACATCCTGCTTACTATGACAAGGTAGATGCTGGCACTTATTACGCTAAATGGATGTGGGGACTACAGAACAGCACAGTGTGTGTATAACCGTGTACATAATCCAGGTAATAAAAAGTGCCATTGCAACATGAATTAAATAATCTTGTCTCATTTATCACTTTTACTTGTTAGTATTGCTCTAGTGTCCTTGTGGTAGACATCCCTTCATCCATTCTCCAGTTACCTGCTTATTCCATTTCAAAGTTCCAGGCACTCTTTGGGTGCAAGCTGTAGAAACTAATCCTGAATAAGGTATCAATCCATTGCAGGACACACACACGTACACACACACTCTTATTAATATATCCCGCCATACACATACACACACACACACACACACATTCTTACTAATACATCCCGCCACGCACATGCACACACATTCTTACTAATACATCCCGCCACACACATTCTTACTAATACATCCTGCCACACACATACACACATTTGAGCAAATCTGATGATTGCTATTTCACATATGGCTCATCTTTGGGTTGTGAGAGGAAATTAGAATACCTAGTGGAAACCCATATGGACAGATTAAGGGCATGCAGATTTTGCAGAGAAGGCACCCAAGCCAAGAATCAAACAAGAAAACTGTGCATTGTGAGCTAGGAAGACTAACTGCTGCAACACTGTCACACTGCCAGTCACCCAAAAATACAGTAAAAGTGTTATTAACTAAAGCATTGCTGATATATTTCAGATTATGTATGTGATACTTGTTAACTGCAGTAACCAACCGTATCAAGAGATAGGCATTCACATCTTATTGCAGTTAACTCTTGATCTTTAAGGGACTTTCTTGCAGCATCTCTCTAGAAAGAATTACAGCAGGCAGTCTGTCACAGTTTCCTGAGATTTATGACTTTTTTTGCTGCAGCTACAGGTGACGACTAACAAGATAGGATGCTTTGAAACATATCTCATCTGTCTTTACTTTTGTCATTTGATGATGCAGCATTCATTTTTTTTATGTATATGAAGCAGAGAGAAATTTGAGAAAAGTGAAGTCTGATAGCCTCCTTTGGAATGTTGTCCTGGACTCCAGATTCTGAATTTCTTGGAGACATGTTGCCTTTCTGGGAAGTCTAGAAACCAAATAATAGGTGGTACAAGTGATTTATGGGATCGTGACCTTGAAGTGAGAAACAGTGGACCTTCTTGATAATGTAAGAGTCGAACATTATTGTGTTTGTTCAGGATCAGATGTTTTGTTGAGAGATTTGCTCTAGAGATACACTGCTGATTCTGACACACAAATGCTGATAAGTGAATCACATTGATATCTGAAAATAAGAATGTGTAATTGGCAGAATCCATTATGTCTTAAACTGAGCAAAGTTTTTTTTCCTGTTACAGATGTTCCAACAGTGCCTGTTTTGAAGCCATCTCCTTCTCCCACCGTAGTTGCTACTGCATCACCTAGTCCTGCTGTAAGAACTGTTCCGACAGTAGCAGCACCAACAGTATTCTCGAGTACTGTAGTCATCCGGAGTAAACTTGGAACTCCAGAACTTACAAACAGATCTAGAACTACCGAATCTGCAGATGGAACAGTAAATAACAGCAATTTATCACAGCAGTGTAAGTTTTTGTAGTTTATAGTTTATAGTCCAGGGATCATATGTACCAGGATGTAGAGCAGAAACTTTCAGTTGTATTGTCTTAAATTTTCAGTACGTCTAAAACTGTATTTTTTACTGGTACTGATTTGAGTGTAACATTTCATTTTAAAGAAATGAGTGTGTTCCTGGGGCTTATGTTGTCAGAGTTGCATTTTTTTTGATTATATAATCTTCAGAACTTCTATCGCCCTGATCACTGTTATGCCACTTGTCTCTCGTACTAGTGCTTACCTGGAAGTTTTCTTGTAAAACATTTATATATTCATTAAATCTGGGCAACCCTGGGTCGGCAAGCATCTACCCAGGTATGGAATTAGTTCTGCACTGAATATTCTTAGAGTATAGAGGTCGTTAAGTTTTAACCTCTTACCTTTAAAGTTAGGGGCAAATCCAGAAATGATCTGGGACACTTTTTAAAATGAGTACTATTAACTTGAGAAGTTGACCCAATAAGGCCATGTGAGTTTACTTGCATTTTCTCATTTTTAAAGTAAAGGTGTCAATAACTGTAATTGTCATTATTATTAAGTGTAATCCTCCAACTTTGCTTCTAAACTCGCCAATTCTAGAAAGGATTTGGAGGGATAGAACCACATTTTGAGCCAAAATCAAGGATGCCTTTAAAAATCAGGGATAGTTGAGAGGTATGAAAGAGACTGATGTAATAATGAGTATGTCATTATGCTTCAGTTGCCATGAGTCTCTCATTGCTTACGGCTGTAGCCTGACCTTCTTATGGGTAATTCCAGCATACTAGAGAGACCTGTGCAGAAGAAGAACTTTTGACATCATGGTTCTCAAATCATTCTGCCGCTTTGTATAAAGGTGGCAGGGACTAAGCAGCAGAACAAGAATCTGCTTTTATATTGTACATTAGATATAGAACATCTTAAAGTACTTTGTACATTTGCTGCTAGTGAAGAGGAAGAATATCTGTGGCAGTAGCCTGTTGATACCCCATCACCTATAGACATATTGGATGGTGCATGCACAGACCTTATTTGAAATGAATGTTGCCAAGACTCCAGGAAAATTCCCTTCCTTTTGGAATTAAGTCCTGATATTTTATTACCACCTGGCCTGGACATCTTTGAGGGATGCGCTAACTGTGGGGATTTGTAAAATGAATGAATTCAAATAGCGGGTCTAACCTACCAGTTCACTGTTCTTTTTGATGCATCAAAATGGCGTTGTTTTAGCTATAATCTGAATCCTATCCTTGGATTAGAACCCATGAACTTCTGGTTTAGAGATAAGTGTGGTAAACATTGTACTACAGTGACACTGATACTCATTCCATCGCTGTGAAGTGTGTTCTCTTGCACTTTGTTGTATCAGAACAGTTCCTGATACTGGAGTAGTTACACTCTGTGAATTGTTTACCATAGCAAGATTGTTAATTTCTTGTTGTCCGAGCTTCTGGTTCTCTAGCTGTGAACTGTTGCACTTGTATCTTTCCTTCTATGAAAAGATCAGATGATCTTGTTGTAAAGATGGCTTTGATGTAGGCAAACACATTTGTGTCACCATTCCTTGAAGCTTAAAACTCCAGGCTGGGTTTTTCTCTAGCACATGTATTTATTGCAGTACCATATCCTGTGACCTGACCCACACTGGTTTCTTCAAGCATGGGTATAAAGGGCTTGCATACTATATCTTTACCAATTTTGTCTTGTAACTTACAAGAGTGAACTTCATTTGTTTAGTCACTTCAGGAGGTGTCCATGTTCTTATTGTGAAGGAGAAGAGCTAAGAGACCAAAGCCTGTAAAATTCTATCATCATCATCATCATATTCCTAATTGGTGGGTCCATTGTCAGCTGTTTGAGTTTCTCAGCCAGTTCTGGCCATTTAAGTGGGTCATCCAACAATGTTGCTAGGTAAAACTTGGGTAAGTCCTCAGTGCACACTATCTGGTAGAGAAAGGGCAGTCTGAAGTCTTATTGTAGAGAACTTACCTTGGGGGACATGCTACAGTGCTGTGCACTGAGGATGCTAGATTATATCAGACTGGATATGAGGTAATTGTTTACTCATGTAGCTGTAAGATCTGTTCTTGAAGTCCATTGAGGTACTTGTTGTTCACTACATTCATGCTAATCACTTCTTCAGGTGAGAGGTTAATATTCCAGTAAACTGACTGCTAAAGCATGCTGCAAGGGTACCTATTACGTGATCGAAGATGCATTCGTCGAATGCGTCTTGATCAAATGTAAAAGAACAAAAAGGCAAAATAGCAAAGCGGCTTTTAAGCGAATTCTTTCCCTGGGAAAGAATTTGCTTGGCCGCTTCTGTTACTTTGCCATTTTCGGCACTGTAGTGCGATCTCGAAGTTGGTATATTTAAGTGGGGGGGCTTATCCCCCCCACTTTATGTAATGTTTTAAAGTTTTTTGTTTTTTTTTTTGGAACAGCGATTTTTTTTTTCCCTTGGGGAAAAAAATCGCTGTTCTGGGGTTTCGATGTTGTAAGCTTTAGCTTACATGGGTCGATTAATCATTGTTCGCTTTTTTAAGCATTCGATTATGCCTGCTGCAAAACTAAGCCATGGCTTCATTTCAGTAAAAAAATGCAGAGACCACCATCTAAGTCAGAGTTGAAGCCTGTTCAAACCTTCAGCATTATCGTTATGAAACTGCAACTTCTATTGTTGCAGGCCTAAGGAAAGGCATTTTCACTGTTCTTGTGGAGTGAGATATTGTAAGGAGTTTTGCCACTAAAGCGCATGCCTTTGAATTTGGTGAATTAGGCATTGGGGACTACTAACCCTGTAGATTCCTTAGGCATGGTGAAGGTCCCTCCATTGCATTTTTCATAACTGCTGGCCTTTGAGTAACTTTTTCAACATGAAGAAAATTGATGAAAAGTAAGAAAGTTGAGCATCTTACTGCTGGAGACTGGTGAAAAGAGAACCCAAGTTACATAGATGTTTTTAGTTCTGATTGCAGTTTTTAATTCTAGGTTCCAATGACTCTCCCAACATACACCAGCAGGACTTTTCCTACTCAGTTTCAGGATAATTCTTGTGGCTAGAAAAATGAAGCATCCACCACCTTTTTCTGAGTAAGCATTGTACACAGAGATTAAAGATTCTGGTGGGATTGTGACCTTTTTACCTGCCATTATGCTTTGCAGGACAGTTCTTTGTTGTGGAGGCACTCAAGCATATAAGCACTACCCTGGATTGGCCTAAGCATGGCTACTCAAGAAGAGGTTTAATGCTTATTTGGGCTTCAAAAAATTAGAATATTTCTTTGTGGACCCTGTTAATTGGGTGGAGTATTTAGGTAACTGTTTTTCTTTCTTTCTTCTCAAGCAACTTTTTTCTTTCAGTCTTGAGCTGCTATGCTTGGAAGTGTAGGTTTCCCCTTAGTGCATGGCATGCCATCTCCACCCTCAGAGCCACCACATCTTTTTTTCCACATATAGATTGTCTGTGGAATTTGTGGAAAGTTCTTGTGTGTGATGCTTAAAAGGTAAAGACCCACCAGGTGTGCTTGCATTTGCTATATAATTAACCTTGAACTCAGCAGGAGCTGCCTTGGTTGTCTGGGACCCTTGCATAATGTTGATAGCTATTATAGTCAGGGTTACAATTATATGCCCCACTAGCACCAGGGAAGACTTTTGAGGCCTGCATCACTGCCCAGTAATTGCCAGTAATAGAGTCCACCCAGTGCAGAGACCACTTTGAGGATCTGATACACATTCACATGTAGAAGCCAGAGTAATCTACGATAAGGAATTCACAGTCTGGGCCTGCCTCTGATTTGCAGCTACATTGCCTTCTGACTCCTTGCACCTGAGTTCATCCCCGTCCTAAGAAGATGTTGACATGCTGCTAAATGAGTACATGGTCAGAGGTTAACTTCTTGCCACTCCATACTTGGGTACAAGACTGAGGAGTAATTGTTAAGAATGTAGCAATGCAGGTATTTGCACTTTGTGAATTCAGGGCATTACTTCCTATCATAAGAGTATCCCTAATCACTGCTGTAATGTGAACTGTAGTTTTTAGGAAGTACATTTTTTTCAGAAGGTGTGAATTACTGTTATACATTCTGTTGAAATATAAAATAGCAAAATCATCACTGTTACAGAATAATTTTGTACAATATGAAGAAAAACTAAATGTCTCACTATCACTCTGCACTTCTTTAAGACTGCCAACTGGTGAACAGTAATTAGTTGCTTATGTATGTTAAACATCAAAGTATAGTCCGGTGTTCTTAATTGCCACCTCAGAGATATGGATACCACCTTTTTTCCATGCTAGTGTGCATAGTGACCACCTCAGTGTGACAAGTGGGCCATCAAGTCCTTGAGGCATATATGTTGGTTAAAACTTGGACCGGCGTGACTGTCTTTTCATTTTCACCACCCACCCAAATGAAACAGAATGAGTCAACAAAATATGAGATATTCCCTGTAGGCCCTCGTATATCTAGTCATGTTCCATCGGCCTTCTTGCCAAATGTAGATTTTGAGAACTTGTTAATATGGTGGAATGTGCTTGAATTGTTGTGGGATAATGACATACAGTTATTTAAGTTGCTATGATCTCATGGCCTGGTGCAAGTCTGTCACCACCCAACATGAGGTCTTCCTCATCATACAGTTAAACTCCTTAGTGATGCACACCCCTTGGTTAAATGGCCCTTGCAATGCTCTTGCACTGAAGGCAGAGGAGGGACACTTGGCTTACGTTATTGGCATTGACAGTTGAAGGACATCTCTCTTCGCCTTTGAAGTCTCAGGTGTTGAATCAGAAGATACTGAGATTCCTGTCTTAGAACTATACATGGATGACAGGCTTTCCATCCTTGGTAGTTTCTCCCAAGATAACTTCTGCTTTGGAGAGAATCTCAGGGTGGCAGAGTCCACTTGTTGGCTTTATCCTTTTTATTGTTTCCTTCAAAACATCTTGGTTAGGACAAGAAGTGGACATAGTTATTTAGAAGAATACCATGTTTGTGGCGTAAAGACAGCTTAGCAATGGCCTGTCCATAGACAAGAATGTAGTATCTCTGTGTAAGTCAATCCTCTTTCTCTTTACCAGGCATCTCAATCATTAAATTGATACATTGTATCATATACTGGCTCAACCCAGATATCAGAGTTAAAAGAATTTGGATTTCTTTCTTGTAATAAATAGTCTGAATCTACATACAGCATTGGCAAGAAGGACTGTTCTTCTGCCACTTTGGATATATGGGTCTTTAAATATTACCTTGCATGTTCCAGTTCTCTCTGCTTCTTGCTAAAAGAAGCCATATAAGCTTTCAATCTTCCGTCATTCTAGTAAGAACTTGTGGAAAAAGTCTGTAATGCTGCTTTTTCCATTCATTTTTACATTACTGACAGTACAGTCACTTCTGCAAGCCAACTGGCTAGAGCAGATGCTACTGTAATCTGTTTTTAGAGGGCAGCCTACCTACGCTATCATCTGTTTGTAGAGGGCAGCCTACCTACGCTATCATCTGTTTGTAGAGGGCAGCCTATCGACGCTATCTTCCATTAGACAGGGAACTCTTCTTTGCTATCCTGCCTGTATCCTTTCAAGAGAAAGTTCTATTTGGAAAACTTTGTTAGAAAATCATTGAGGAACTCCAGGAAATATATAAGGCCTTGCCTGGAATGACCTTGCTTCTTCCTTTGCCAAGACTGCAGTAGTACATAAGACGAAAAGGCTTCCTATATATTAGAAAGCTTGCTCTGTGTTATATAGTGTTGCTTTCATTAGAACCACCATAAAGTGTCTCAAGAAGACTAGTTTCCAGGCCACCCTGCAACAGTCCTGACTACCACTGAAATATGCCTTGATGCTTGGGTTTGCTGGCATCCTAGAAAGAGACATTTTGAGTACCACAGAAATATGCCGTGATGATGATTGGGTTTTCTGGCACCCTAGAAATTAATTTTGCAGGACTTGTGTTTTGGACATCACATAATTTGCTTGGTCCTCTTATTTATAGAGGCTCAAGTTTAGTAGAGGAAAATTATCCCAGAAGTGTCTCCACTAATGGGAGACATAATTGTAAAACTGAAGGGATGATGTATGTAGCCACCTGTTTGACCTGTCCAGTGTTATATATTGGAAAGACCAAGCTGCTCATCACAAAGTGAATATACCAGCACAAATATGCTATTAAAACCACTATGATAATAATGCATTAAATAAACATGCAAGGGACTGGGAAGGGTTTAAATATTTTTGCTTTTTGTTTTTTGTTTTGGAGAAGGTTCACAAAAATAACAGGGGTGGCAACTGGGAATCATATTTACAGTTCAGAGAATTATTATGGCAATTAGTAGAAGCTACCCATTTTTCAAGGATTAATGAAAAAGTGTCTATTAGTGCACTAATGCTTAGGGCTGAGAGAATTTAAAAATATTGGAATAAATTATTAGGGGAATAAAATGAATTATGGGTGGATATAATGTTCATAGTCCATAGGTTCATAGGTTAGTACTAGGCTAACTGCCCTTGTGGGCCATTTTAAGCCTAGACAATTACCCCATGTGAGAATCAAACCCTGCACCTTGTGTCTGTAAGGTAAACACCTTAACCATTATACCAACCTCTGTACTAATATACACCAATAATGTGTTTTTACAGTTTGAACATTCTAATGTTTCAAATTTCATTTAATTTTGATGCTTTGGAACAAATACATTGATTTACATTATGTTTTACACAGGATATATTTGGCAGTATTTCTGTGTAATTTATAGTATTTATAATAAGGTTGTTTACACTTAATGGTTTTTACATGATTGTTTTTACATTTATTATTCAAAATGTTTTGCTAATGGGTATACCATTTTAATTAATGTATATTTTATTTAGTACAGCTTCTATGATCATGGGTTAACAATTTTTTAAGTTTGTTTAGCAATGGACGGCTGACAAAATAATTATAAGTATTAATTATAATTTATTTAGTGGTGCTTCCAATTTATTTGATCAGGATCTCAGATAACACTAGGACATGATGTCTACACTAGTTCTAGTGGAATGAAAGCACTTAATGTGAGATTAAAGGGCAATTAAAGTGTTGGTGAATGTGTTTTACTTTGGTTTTAATTTTAGGTTAGTAAATGCCTGTGTATGCATCTGTCAGTTTGAGACAGTTGTCCTTATCAGAAGAGTTGAACTTCATTATTTGAATATGTTCATAGTTATATGTGCTTGTTTTACGGTAAGAGGTTATGGGGGTGTTCTTGGGTGTGTGTGTTTGTTTGAGGGTTTCAGTAAAACAACAAGTCTTGTAAAATATGGCATAGTTTTAAATGGAGATGACAAGAAACAACTGTGTGAAAGATCAACCTGCCACTCAGTGGGTGCATGTAAGACAAAAACTGGAAATAGACATTTAAAAAGCTGTCATATATAATAGATGGGAATAATAACTTCTTATCATAATGGCTACACTATCCATATTATTTTGGAATGTGAATGGCCTCACAAGTATAGACAAAATGTTATGAGCATTGAATTATATTAAGAAGTGCAGAATGCAAATAGAGCTACAGGAGACACATTTGGAAAGAAGTGAGCATGTGAATTTGATAAAGAAATGATTCCAGGATGGATATTCAGCAGAATAACAGGGACAGAGGAAATGGGGATTACTTATGCTAATTGTTAGAGAAGCTCCAATAATGACAGAAAATGGAAAAAAAGGATAATGGTAGATTTGTGGTAGTAAGGGGCTGCTGGCAAGGGAGGATGATTATACTTTAATGTATTTATATTCCATCTACTTCTATAACAGAGTTTAAGAAAATGTGGGAGAAATCAGCTTTCAGCAGGGAATATTACTTATAGGTGGTGACTAGAACTTGATTCACAACAGAGGATGTATCTGTTGGACCTAGAAGGGAAAATATAACAAAAGAGGGTAGATTTCTGAAGTAATTTATGAAAATATTTGGCATGGAAGACATAAATTCACATCTAGCTCTAAGGATGTTATAATTTCATTATACTCAGATGTTATCAGACCAGTAATTGAGTACAGTGCTCTGTTTTCCATGTACCTCACCAGACACCTGCAACAGTTGGAGAGACCACAGAGGCTTCTCACCAAGAAATTACAGGATACACAAAACAAGTCTTATGGGGAAAGACTGAAAGCCCCGTTACTGTATTCTGTCTCCTACAGGTTGATAAGGGACGACTTGTGCCTGGCTAATAGGGCAGTCACTGGCCCAGCCCGGATGGAAATGTTGCACATTTGTAAACAAGCTGCAATAAGGGTCACTCACTCCAGGGATCTTAACCTAGCCTCTGACATGAATAGGTCATGCTGGAGAGATAGATACATCTCCCAGAGGCTGCCACTTCTCTGAAACAAGCTTCCAGTTCACATGAAACAGAGCCCCTCCCTGGCCCTCTTCAAACACAACCTAGATCAATGGATGGGTGACTGCAAGTTTCACTCCTGGGGTAGCATCCATGCCCCTCCTGGACAGAGGAAGTCATTATTAACTACCATAGACCCATACCTCTGCGAAATTCACTCACCTAACTACTGACAATTGGGGTAACTCTGGTTAAATATAGCTAGGCTTGTAAGGGCTCTAGGACCATTAGCCTAGTAACCTTCTATGAACCTATATCTCACAGGAACCTGTGCACTTCATTGAAAGCTTTGACACACATCCAATAACTATTTCAGATCATGCACCAATAAAAAGTAAGATAAAAATGAAGGATAATGAAGTAAATATGAGATACTGGTGCTTCCCTATCTACCTCTTAAAAATAGAGGAATTGAATGAATGGTTGAGTATAAATTATCTAGGAGTTATTAGGGAAGATAGAAATTTCTTCAGAAGTTATACCTAGCGAGTTGGGTAAAATGAAAGTGGAATTTCAAAATAAGGTAGAAATAATTGAAAAAGAGAGATGGTTAAGAAGTAACAGGAATTATTTAGAGGGGCTGACAAAGGTTAAAATATGCAGAATAAGGGGAATCTCACAGAACAAGAAGAGGCACAACTGCAGAGTGCTAAAGGGAAAATAAGGGAGTATCTGGTTAATATGCATGAGTGCAGAAAGGTTGTTGTTTTGCAACTGTGTTTTGATAATAATTCCAAAGTACAAAAAAAATTAGCACAATGACTTGAGTAACAGAAAGTGTTATTGCAAACATAGGAAGGCTATAATCCACAAAAACAACCAGAGATCCTGTAGAGATATTGGATATATTTCAGAAATTATATGAAAATTTGTATAAAGCAGAGAAATGTGGAAATCAAAAAAGAGCAGAAATGGAAATATTCATGGCATACTTAAATGTGCTAAGGTTAGAGTTAGATGATGCTCAACAATTAAGAAAGGAGGAGATGAGGTAAAATCGGTAACACATAATCGATCTGTAGAAAAGTTTCCTAGAATAGATGGTATTCCTGTGGAAGTTTGGAGGTTAGGACAGAAGAAAGTGATAAAGATCTGGAAGGATTTGTTTCAGAAGAAAGTGATAAAGATCTAGAAGGATTTGTTTAACAATATTTTAGAAGGAGGGGAAACACCAACATATGAGTAAGCACAAAAATATCATTTTGTGAAATCACTCCCCTTCAGCTATTTAAATGTATTGTCCATCCTACTGTATTCTATATGAACAGAATACAAAAGTGACCACCCCCTTTCAGTCTATCTTGCTGTTTTAAAAATAGTGACTCTAAACTAAAACTTAACTTTTTAGACAGGTAAAACTTAAGTTACCTACTTTCACATCTAACTTATCTAGTGCACACTGCAGTGTATAGGATAAACCATTTTTTTTTCATCTTACCTTTAAGCATCCCTGTGACTAGCACTTGCTCTAATACCTGCTGGAAAGCACTAGGAAGCCTTAAACTGATACAAGAACTCAACTCTCCTTGTTAATAAGGAGAAATTAATCGTAGGCACTAAACAGCCTATAATTGCAAAGTACCTTGCTAAGGCAATGGAAAACAGCTCCTGTACTTTACAAAAAAGCACCAAACCAGGCATGTCCAAGGGTCAGCTTCCGGTGATTTCTCCTGTCCATCTAGTAAATCTGGGCATACTGGGGCAATGCAGCAATTGCCTCATGTACACAGACAACCCTCTCCTCCTACCATCCAACACTACAACCTGTGAGAGATGCACTTACATAGCCAAACTGGAAGCAAAGCTCTCTCCACCCAAGATTGTGATAGGTAGTCAAGAGGAGAAGGTTAACACTGGCACTACACCTCAAGCAACACATAGCCCTTCTGAAACCCACACCACCAGCACACACACATAGCAACATTAAATCCACATATGCAGAGGCCCTTAACTGTAACCTGCCCAAGCAACAAGGACCTCCGAAGCTGAAATGCAAACAAACACCAATCACAACCAAAGTGTCACATAGCTCACAACACCAGTGTGCCACCCAGCAACAGCCCCTAAGGCAAGACAACATGCCCAACACTTTAGTGATAGGTGACTCTATAGTCAGGCACGCTGATGTCCCACTCACCAGGCTGAACAAGGAGAAAATTATAGTCAGCTGCCTGATGGGTGCCAGGATCCGCCACATAACACATGCACTCAAGTCACTCCACAACAAGTACAAATATGACTCTGTCATTGTCCATGTTGGAGTGAATGACTTGAGACATACCTCCCTGGACTACATGAAAAGAGACATGGAAGAGCTCTTGGATCATGTGGCCCAGGCAGGTATGACCCTAGCCCTGAGTAGCATCCTGCCTTTGCCCAGAATGATACCACACTATAAGGACAAAATGATTGACTTCAACAATTGGCTAAGCTTCTGGTGTCATTCAAAGAGGATCCAGTATCTGTCTGCCTGGGACGACATGATCGACAGACCACGATGCTTTGCCAGAGATGGTCTGCACCTGTCACCCCTGGGATTCAGGTTACTGGCTAAGGCTCTTGCCACCCCTATAGTGCCCTTTTTAGGCAAAGTTCAAAGGACAAAACCACCACCGTAACAGGTACAAGCATGCAAATTATGAAGGTAATGCTACTCAATGCTAGAAGTCTAAACCTCAAAATGCACTCTCTCGAGGCACTCCTAAAAGTGGAGAACACCGATATCTGTGCAGTAATTGAGACCTGGTTCAAGGCTCGAGAGAGCACTCCTGCAATACCAGGCTACAACTCTTACCACACTTTTCAGCCACCAAACCAGGATTGAAAGACTAACGGTGGAGGAGTGTCCATATTCAACAAGAATATTCACACCACCAGGCTAGTTGCCCAACACAATGCGTCTGAAATTCTCCAGGTGCAACTAACACTAGGTAAGACTGCAATCCAAATATTAGCTTGCTATAGATCCCCCACCATGCCCCAAGATTCTCACTACACCTTTCTAAGCATACTGGAAAATATTAAGATACAACCAAGCACCCTAATACTGGGTGAAATCAACTACCCTGCCATTAACTGGGAAAACTACTCGTGTACCAACAACTTTGCCCAACGATTCTTGGAATTCATAAATTCCAATGCCCTGGATCAACTAATCCATAGTCCCACCAGGGGCTCCAATATCCTAGACCTGGTCATTACTAACATGGGAAATCGATGCTCCACACCTATGGTCACCCCCTCGTTGGTCAGGTCTGACCATAAGCTAATCACCCTTAACTTCCACATCCCACCCCACCCCACCCCCCCCAGTAAGAAAACCTCCATAAAAAACTTCTCCAAAGCCAACTTCATGCTACTCAAGTCAGAAGTGACAAACTTCATGACACACATGCAGACGGGAACTGAAAGTTCGACTGTTGAATCCTACACTAAGGCACTGTATGAGCACATCCACTCATGCATGAATCGTGCCATCCCAAATAGAACCAAGATGCTCTCCTCCACAAAAAGGAAGCCAATCTGGTGGTTCCCTGCCATAAACAAACTTTACAACAAAAGGAAGAAACTGTTGCAGAAAAGAGGAAAATCCCAGGATGCAAAAAACTCCCTTATCAACCTCGGTAAGAAGCTGTGATCCCTCATAAAATCTTCCAAAGCTAGTTATGAAAATAAAATTGTCAAAGATTCCAAAGACAACCACAAGGCATTCTATAACTATGTCAAGAATCTAAATGGCAATGCTCAGATCTACTCTGAGCTACAACAGAATGGCATTAAATATACTTATCCAAAGGATATTGCCAATATCCTGGCAGATCAATTCAGTGCCAACTTTACCCCCCCCCCCCTCTCACCCCCTAAACGGCCCATCTCAATATCGGAAGATTGCCAAATTCCAGTAATAACGGCCACACAAGTAAAAAACGCACTCTCCAAAGCTAAGAATACAGCATCCATGGGACCAGATGACATCCTGGGCTGTGTATTACATGAACTACAAAATGAACTGGCACCTCACTTAAGTGTCATGTTTAATCATAGCCTCACCTCAGGCTTCATGCACACTGAGTGGCGCACAGCTACAGTTATCCCACTCCACAAGGAGGGGATCCACCTTGGATCCTGGGAACTACTGCCCCATCAGTCTGATGAGCCTGATCTGCAAGGCCATGGAACTTATAAACAAAGACACTGGCAACCTTAAAACACTGAACCCCACCCAGTTTGGGTTTGTGAAGGGCCGCTCTTGTCTCCTGAGCCTGATTGACTTCTTCGAATCAGTCTCCAGAGCCGTGGATGAAGGTAAGGCAGTCCACACAGCCTATCTGGACCTCACCAAGGCCTTTGACACCATCCCCCACTCTGGAATCATAGATAGACTTACTAAGCTGGGCATTAATCCCTACATCACTCGATGGGTTGCTAACTGGCTTACTGATAGAACCCACACTGTAAAAGTAGCAGACTCCAAATCCAGCTCCAGACATGTGACAAGTGGAGTACCTCAGGGTTCAGTCCTGGGACCGCTCTTGTTTGGCATCTACTTCTCTGAAGTGCAGGCCAACACTAAGGGACTCTGGCCAACAAAGTTCACAGATGGCTGCAAACTGGGAGCCATTATTGAATCCCCAAATGATGTGGATACTCTACAAAAGGACCTTACGGAAACCGATGCTTGGTGTCAGAGCCATGGGCACAAGCTCAATGCCAAGAAATGTATAGTTATACCCTTTGGGAAAAAACATGTACCCGTGAATTACCACATAGGTGGCAGTACACTAAACACCGAAAGTGTGATGAGACTTAGGGACACAGGTGGACATTGGTCTCACCTTCGATAACCACATTGCCACAACAGTCAGGAAATCCTTCTATGTGGCACACCTCATCACTAAGGGCTTTTCATCCAGAAAAAAGGAGGTCATTGTCCCACTCTACTCATCCCTCATTAGACCCATTATAGAATACAATGCCTCGTTTGGTATGTACCTCTCAAGACATCTGCAACAACTGGAAAGACTGCAGAAATACCTCACTAAAAGAATCACAGGCCTAAAGCAGATGCCCTATGCTGACCGCCTTAAAAAACTCCAGCTATACTCTGTTGCATACCATGTACTCAGAGGCGATCTCTGCTTAACAAAAAAGGCCATGTCAAACTCAGAGCTGTTGGACATGCTACACTTAAAGAAATCCCAATCCCTCAGAGCCACACTCTCCAGGGATCTAAACCTTGTCATCACAATAAACAAAACATGCTGGAGGGATAGGTTCCTGACCCAGAGACTCCCCAAACTCTGGAATAGACTGCCCATACATGTCAAGCAGAGCGCCTCTTTAGCCCTCTTCAAAAGGAACCTTGATGATTGGATGGGAGAAAGGAAATTCACCCCGGGGATCATGTTAGTCGCCCTCCTAGACAGGTGTCCAGGGGAGTAAATAGCGTGGGAAGAAATAGCCAAGGAATTGTTATGGCTAGGCTTGTATAGGCCCTAGGGCCGATAGCCTAGTACCAACATATGAACCTATGAACATCTTGTAAGAAAGCTGTGGTGGCTGTAATACCTAAAGACTGAAAAAGACACATCAGACCCAGCTTCATATTTTCATTTTTAAACCATGATTATAAAGTGTCTGTCTGTAATAGCTAAAAGAATGGCAGAAGTGTAGCTAAAATTGATAGATATGGATCAGTATGGTTTTGTGAAGGGAAGGTGGACATTTAACAATATTAATAAAACAATGATGATCCAGAGGGAAACAGAATGTAAGAAATTACCACTTTTGGTGGCTGTTGATACAGAGAAAGCATTCAACAGATTAAGCTGATATTTTATGAATAGGACAATGGAAGCATTTGCATTCATTGTTACAATAATGAGGTTAATTAGCAGGATGAACGAGGAATCAGAGACAAAAATTAAAGTGGTAGGGCTCCTCTCTGACAAGTTGTGTCTGAACAGTGGAACCAGGCATGGGTTTTCCTCTTTCCCCTTTATTTGTTTTATATTTAGAGCCATTGGCAAAGAAAATAAGGGACTCAGAAATTCAAGGATATAATTGGTATGATAATTACGAAAACTTGTCTTTATTTACAGACAATATTGTATTGTACATCATAAAACCAGAAAAGGCCATCTTAGAGTTATGGAACATTTTGAGTCAGTTTCAAGTCTTTTTGGGATATAAAATTAATGAAGATAAAACAAAGGCTGTAGCTGTAAACTGTGTACCCAGATATTAATTGGTTCAGTAATATGCATATATATGGGAGCACGATAGATCATCAAGCAAACTACTACTACTAGAAGTCACCAACAGCTACAATAGCTTTGGAGATGCACTATATAGTAGTTCAGTGGCTAAAAAATGGAACTCTGTCCCTACTAGCATTCAAAACACATCATCCAAAGCCTCCTTTAAAGACCTCATCAGGCAACATCTCAAGCAAAGTTGGCAGTGCCATGATTGCTCCCCAGGCTAGTGAAAGCAGATAACATATACATACTAAATCTAGAGCACTTGAAAATAGTTTTCAGTCATACTCACAAACACTGGCCAATCTACAATGTTTGTACTGTACCTGTGTACTATGTATGTATTCTAGCTATGTTCCAAATTTCAGCTGTACACCACAAATCTATTAATTATCTTTATTTTTAAAATTAATATTTTTTTGTTTGTTCTCTTCACTGTAACTGTTTATGTGCCGCATACCACTGTAAAACATGTCTCTTGTAATTTGTGTGTATACTGATCATGTCTAAATAACTAAATCTGTCTGTAATTTTTCTTTGTGGAGCTTTTCTCCCCGGGCCTCTGCTGAAAAGGGGCCTTTTCGGCTCAGTCAGACACCCCTGTTAACAAATGTAAAATAAAATAAAATAAATAAAATGTATTTAGGAGAATGGACTAAAAAGCATTCTGTTATGGCAACTAAGGATATGTGGGAAGAGACTAAAAAGATACTACAAAAGCTTAGAAACTGGAAACTCTTGTGTATGAATATGGATAGCAAAATACAAGCAGTGAACATGTTTTTAGTCCCTTTAGTTTTATGTACAGATCAGACATACTATTGTCAACCACAGGATAAGTTATGGACAATAAGTAATACAGAGTTGAAGGACTTTATCTGAAAGGAGAAGAGATAGAAGGTCAAGTGGATACATTGATCCTTCCAAAAGAGCAAGGTGGTTTAGACTACCTGATTTGAAGTGTTATTTTAGAGCTACACAGTTGAGGCACATAACACAAGCAGAAAGCTATAATTCAGTGTGGACAGGGATGATGATGAAGCAGGGGAGGAATTCAAGCAATAAGTAGAGAGTAGGATTTTGGATGCAGATCCTTATGGAGATTAACAAGAACCATACAGAATATTGTATTCAGAAAGTATTCTGAGAACTAAGTTGACATGAGAATTTAGAAAGGAGATCTTGCAAATAAGGATGACTGCAATTAGGGGTACAGAGAATAGGCAAGAGGGGGCTAGAATTTACTATAGAAAAAATGGCAAAGGAACCAAGCTATTGGGAGAAAATAGCTAGAGAGAAAAAGCTAGTAGAATGGAAATAGACCTAGAAGACATTTGGACTGCAGGCTAGAGACTGCCTTCCTCATCAGGGATTGATATCAAAGTATAGACAAAGAGAAAGGGATAGAGGAATCCTGAATGAAAGACCTGCTCTGGTAGAGCTTTTAGTTGAATATAGAACAGAAGCTGTTGTTAAAAAAGGGAAAAGTATTAAGGCATATAAAACATTGCACAATAACTATAAGAACCAATCACAGGAGGTTAGAAAAGATTGGGAAGAGAGATTGGATAAGCAATTCACAAGGAAACAATGGGAGGGCATATGTATGGCTCCCAAATTTGCAACAAATTCTTAAATATTTTGGATTTTTGCTTGGAAGTGTTTCCATAGGTATTTTTGTACACAGAACAAACTACAACAATTTTTTTTCCTCAGGAAGGTGCCAAATGTTGGGGGTGTGATGGGGAGGAAAGAGGTAACTGGGAACATATGTTTTGGGAGTGTAATAAGTTGTCAAACTTTAGAAATTCCCTACAGAGTACTCTCAGAAATATTGTGCAAGCAAATGGGTGTAAATAAGAAGATTGTTCTTTTGAGCTGGGATGCAGGATCTGAATATCCTAGACATAGTAAGGCCTTGTGAAGTTTAATTCTGGCGGCTGACAAAAAAAATCAATTACTAGAAAATGGAAATCAAAGTCTAAACCGATTCTATTTGAAGTACTGAATACTGTAACAGGGATAAAAGTACTGGAAACGGTTTCTTTAGCAAATTACATAGAAATAAATATAGAACTTGAGTACAATACATGGAGAATAATGTTTTGAAGAAGGCATGAGGTTTAAGGGAAGGCGGGAATTGAGCAATTTATGTAATGTTTATAGAAAAGAAAGCATGTGATGTATAATGGTTGCAACTGGGAACATGTTAATATGGTTTGCTTTCTTTTATATAAATATATGTTTGCACATCTCTTAAGTGATAATTCAAGAAAGGCATTTAAAAAAAGAATTCTGGACAGTGTCAAAAGTAAGGGGGACACAGGCCCAAAATCTGGGACAGTCTCTTACATATTACCATAATTCACTTAAAAACTTAATACAGCCACAGGTTTTGCCTCAATATGTATTTTCTGAAAAATTCAGAAGTATAAAACTTTGACTGACACTGACTGTTATTCTTAGAAATTTACCATGAAATAAAAAAAAATTCTAGGTACAAGGCAAAAATATGAGGGAAAACTTGGAATGTTCAGTAAAATCAAGGACATTTAAGAGGTATCATTTCATGATATATTTGTTATCCAAGTATTGTGGTATCAAGACCAACAGCAGTCCAACGGTCACATAAGGAAGCAATGTGGCAAAATGGCTAGAATAGTTTTTACTTATTTAACATTTGTTAACCAGGTAAGTGAACTGGTCCAAGGACCAATTTCAGCAACCATGTGGGTCAAAGGGCAGAAGACAGCATGATAATATACCTATAAAAATTAACAAACGTATGATATTAGATTAAAATCTGCAATCATTTCTTAGAATACATTATTGGAATAAACACATTTATTAATAAGATTTTTGTTTGATATGCTATACAGTATAGTAAGAATGTGAAAGGAGCCTGGGTTTGGCACATTGTACACTAGCAAGAGGATAACATATATGTTTATAGTACAGTTAGCTGTCTAAAGTAAACACTGCATATAGATAAAGAGGTAGATGAAACAATAAATATAATGTATAATCAAAGACAATATGACAGACTACCTGTACAGCTTCAAAAGACTGCTCGGCATGAGACTGTATTAGTCTGTGGGAAGTTGTGTTCACTGTGATATATTAGGTATGTTAAAGCATATATAGAACCATTAGAAATTGTTTGCTATGTCACATGAAATAACACATTTAGGAAGGAGACAAGAACTGGATTAAAAGCTGTAGAGGTTGTCAGGACAGCACAGAGTTGACTGATCTTGATGGACATTAAGCAGGATGAGTGAGGCTGCTGTTAAGGTTGAAGTATACTAAAAGAACTACATGCTCCTATCGTATAGTGTGTTAATACTAGTACTTAGCTAAATCTATCAGTTAATGAATTGACAACAGCTATGAGGAGTAAGCATTTCAACTTGGAGAACTTGTGGTTATTTTAAGTTTTGTTAACCCATGTATCTAAAACAATTGCATCTCTTTTCCTTTAGTATATGTGCTTTGAGTTGTTGTATAATACACATTATAATATAGCTATATTGATGTAAAGATCCAGGTTTGAATACAAAGCCATCTTTCACTGTTGGACTCGCATGAAACAGTTTAACCTTTCTACACTAATGGGACATAGAATTCCACACAGACTTGAAATAAATAGTTATATGTTCAACATCAGATCACTGTTGCAGTAGCCAAAGCTATTTTGGTCATATCCTGCCCAGGATATACCCACCATCCAGGTTCAGGGCACTTTATATACACCCTAACTATCAAGACCTTAAGCAGAGCCACATAAAAGGCAGTTGAGACATCAAGAGTTTCAGACCTTTCATGCAGCCAAAGTACACCACCTCTGTAGGTTTTGTGGAACTGACACTCTGCAAGCAAGCCTTCAAGGCTTCTCGGGGAAAACTTTCCACATATCCTTATGAAGAAAACTTGAGTGTTTTGTGTGAATTTAATAGTTTTATGCTAGAAAATACATATGGGTTAATCCCCAGCTGGGAGAGTTTCTCAATGATACCAGAGTGAGAAATTGTGTCAAAACCCTTGGCTAAGTCAAGATAGGTGGCATGTACTGTTTTGCCTTCATCCAGGGCTTTGGTGACATTCTCGAAGAAATCCACCAGGTTCAGTAAGCATGATCTACCCTTAACGAAGCCAAACTGGGTAGGGTCAAGAGTTTGAAGGTTATCTATATCCTTGTTGATAAGCTCCATGATGATTCTTTCCATGGACTTGCAGATAAGGCTGTTTAGGCTTATGGGTCTATAGCTCAGAGGATCAGTTGATGGACCCCCTTTGTGTAAGGGGATTACTGTTGCTGTTCTCCACTCTGCTGGAACAAAGCCAGTGCTCAGGCTGAGGTTAAAGACAGTGCCAAGTGGTTCATCTAGGTCTTGTTTTAGATTGTTTATTAAGCAGCCTGGGATGTTATCTGGTCCCACAGAGACCATGTTTTTGGCCTTGGAGAGAGTGGATATGACCTGCTCTTTGGAGAATCTAGGTAGAAGACGGGTGTCAGTTATGCTTTGAGGTAGGGCTGGTGGGGCAGGGGGGTGATTACACCAAATCTGTCAGCTAGCAGGTTGTCAATTTCCTCAGGTTCAGTGTGAGAGGTAACCTCCACTATAAGTTCAGCACATAGTTGGGCTTTCCGTTTTAGATTTCGAATGTAGCTAAAGAATACCTTATGATTATCTTTAGCTAGGGATGCTAATTTAGCTTTGTAACTAGATTTAGATGAACTTACAAGATATCTGATTTTTTTGTTCAAGTTGTGAAGGATATTCTTTTTCTGCTGAGTAAGTTCCCTCTTGTTCTCAGACATAAGTTTTCTCCTTTTGTTTTATAACCTATTTACACTTGAGGTCCACCAGGGTGGCCTGTTTTTTCAGGAATACCTGGTTTTGATCAGGTCAGGTACAGCTGAATCTATACATTTGTTTAGGTGATTATACAGGGCATTTGTGTACTCTTCTGCATAGGACTCATTGTTGGCTGTGTTAGCAGTGGATTTGAAACGTTTTATACTATTGCCTAATAGCCTGTAGCTTGCTTTGGAAAAAAATTTCAGTGTTTTTGCTGCTTTGGGGGTGTCAGGTCTAATCATTACTTTGAACAAGACAGACTTATGGTCTGACCTTACAAGGGAGGGCAACACACAGGAAGTAGTGCAGTGACTCCCCATGTTGGTGAGTACTAAGTCTAGGACATTTGAACCCCTTGTGGGGATGCAAACTAGCTGTTCCAGGGCATTCGTATTGACAGAGTCCAGGAACTTCAGGGCAAGCATGTTTGTGCTCATGTATTCACCCTATCAATGCCTTCCATCTCCCATGACCAAAAGTGTATGGCTGTATAGTGAGTGACTCTAGCAAGTACAGGTAGGCAGTGTGCTTCTTTTGGTTCATAGTGGGGAACTTGCAGCTGACAATGATGTGGTAGGATGTTCTACCTATAGTTAGTTGGACCTGGAGTAGCTCAAAAGTGTCATACTGTTTAACAAGTCTCGAGATGTATTTGGCTTTAGTGAAGATGGATACACCTCAACCTTGGGTTCTTACACTGTCATTTTGGGGTCTGAATGTGTAAAAGGCATTGTAGCCTTGCATGGCCGGGGTGCTCTGTGCGGCTTTGAATCATGTCTCAGTGACTGCACAAGCATCAGCATCTTCCAAGGTGAGAAATGCTTCCAGGGAGTGCAGTTTTCTGTGTAGGCTCCTAGCATTAATCAGCATAACCTTGAGTTTGTTTCAAGTGGATTTTTTTACGTCAGAAATCTTGTTGATTTGATATTGCCTTAAAAAGGCACTATGGGGTGGCAAGTCCCTTTGCCAATAGTATCTGAAAGCCTACAGTAGACAGGTGAAGGCCATCTCTGGCAAAGCAGCATGGTCTGTCAACCATATCTTCCCAGGCTGACAGATACTGGATCCCCCTGGATTAACACCAGATGTGAGACCAGTTATTGAAGTCAATCGTTGTTTGTCTATATTGTGGCATCACCCTGTGTGAAGAGAGAATGTGGTTTATGGCTAGGGACATACCTGGCTGAGACACATAATCTGAGAGTTCAGTCATGTTTCTCCTCTTATATTCCAGAGAGGTACATCTCAAATCATTCACTCCAACATGTACTATGACAGGAGTCATAACAGTTCTTGTTGAGTGACTTGAGTGCATGTGTGCTTTGACGGATCCTGGCACCTAACAGGCAGTTGACCGTGACCTTCTTGTCCAGCCTGGTGAGGGGGACATCTGTGAAACTCACTATGGAGTCACCTATGAGCAGGACATTTGGTTTTGAGGTGTTTTTCCTTATGGGCTTATTTGCTGAGATACTGGTGTGTGTTGTTATGTGTAGCAGATTCTGTTTGCTTTGCAGTGTGTGCAAGTGGTTTGCGCTTGGGAGGTCTCTGATCTTTTGGCAGGCTTCTATTGAGTACCTCTGTATATGCGGGTTTATGTGTAGGGTTGCCACCTTTTCAAATGGCCATAGTGGGACATTTTCGGGACACACATCAGATTTTAATGGCCAACACATACCCACGGTCAGTACAAAGGATAGAACTTTACTTTTTTGCCTAAAATAAAAGCATATTCTTGTAGCAGTTTAGTTGCTTATTCTGTTTCTTGTAACATTTAGGTATTTTAGATACAGAAATAACTATTTTATGCAACTATTACATAAAATATAGGACATAATTGTGTTCTACAATCTCAGGACATTTGTCATTTTTAATATTTTTGGTCAGGACACAACTGCCCAAAGAGGGACTGTCCCTCTCAAAGTGGGACAGGTGGTAACCCTATTTATGTGTTGTAACTTTCTTTTGTCTGAGAGGTAATGTGTGTGTGCTGACAACCTGCTTGATGACTTTTTTGTTATTACATGAGAGAATTGATTCCAAATTCATAGTGTAATTACATTTCTCACATATTGCATTTGTTTTATGCGTAAGTGGTTGTCAGTATACATGAGGTAATTATTACATTGCCTCAGGATGCCCATGTCAATCAGGCTGACCAGAGAAATGGTTGGAAACTGACTGTCCATTATGGCAGGTTTTTACTGTAACTACTACTGGGGAGTGGACTAGTTTGACCAGATTTTGCTGTAGGATTAATAAAGGGACTTATTCTATTGAAGGCTAGGGTTGAAAAGTATGGCAACACTTCTCGGTGAGTAACTAAGTTTCCCACAAAGCTTGGAAGAGTTCACTAATGGATGTCTAGGAGAAAATTGTCTTTCAATGCTTTTGCATGTACACTGGCCACCACTGAACCCTGTGAGACTTAAACACAGGCACAATTAAACACTTTTAAGCTAAACTACCAATGGGAAAGCACACAATGAACATTCCTCTAGTAATCTCCTACTCAGATGAGGCTCAGACTACACACCTCTGCCACAAGTGTGCAGACAGGGCCCTCCTAATGCTAAATGCCTGGAATAGTGCTCAAGTGTAACAATACAGTCTACGTTCAGCAGATCTGAACCTAGTCTATGCTGTGTACTACCTACTTAAAGCAACAGAACAGCTTTTTGAAATGCAGAAAAATACAGTAAAATCATCAAAATGAGGCAGCAAAATGATAAAATACAGTCAGCAAAGTGGAAGGGAAATACACAAGGTACTTTTTTTCAGTTTTCGCAGTGGATGCTTTGGATTTCAGCAGAATCTCTCCAGACCTCTGTCAAAAGTCACCAAATGCTGAGCAGCTCCAGTTAAAATGATTGCAAACCCGTGCAAACATGAGGCTTAAATACAGGCAAAATTAAATATGTTAAGTTAAACTACCAATGGGAAAGCACAAAATGAGCATTCCTCTGGTAGTCTCCAACTCAGATGAGACTCGGACTACACACTTCTGCCACAAGGGTGTAGCCAGGCCCCTCCTAATGTAAGATGGCTGTAATAGTGCCAGTGTAACTATACACTCTAGATTCAGCAGATATGAATCTAGTCTATGCTATGTACTAGCTACTTAAAGCAACAGAACAGTTTTTTTAAAGTGCAGAAAAATACTGTAGAAATCAGCAAAATGACAAAATACAGACAGCAAAGTGCAAGAATACTCAAAAAGTACTTATTTTTTCAATTTTAGCAGAGACATCATCGGTCTGAATGCCCTTCACTGTGCTGCTTATACCAAGTCTACGCTTTCAGATAAGTACCCCGTTGGGGTTCCTTTTTCTTTTTATTATATTTGTAGTGGGCTACATGTCACCCAAGAAAGGGAAATATCAGTGTGGGAGGCATATTCCCCATGAGGACTGCCATGATAGGTTCCTGTTTTGCTTAGGTGTGACTCACAACCACACTTAGTATTCCTTCTACTAGGCTTTTGCATGAAAGACTTTGCTCATCCATCTTTCTTCCTTTTCCATTTATCTTGAAAAAAACAGTGTCTCAAGTTGTTGTTCCAAGGTACCATGGCAGAATCTGCTCACCCTGAGATACAACTGCTTCTCAAGAAGAACGCAAAGAAATCTAGACCTGAGCCTGCTGCTGTCCAGCCTCCACTGAATGTCTGTCTTGAGGTGGATGAAAATCTGGTGGACCATCTGGTATTGATGTCAATTTCCTCTGCCTTGACCTTCTCAGAGGCTGCCATGGAGCCAGTTTCTTGCACATTCTTGGAGGAAAAACTACAGCTGATAATCTCTGAAGGGTCTAAAAGAGATTTTTCATATCCTTGTTAGGAAAGAGGTGCTGGGTACCTTAATCAAATCCAGGCAGGGGTCTGAGCCATCACAGTTTTCTTTAAGACTTCCCTTTAAAGAAAAGACAGAAGACAAAGCATGTGGTGCCAGCTACAAGATATCCACAAAAAGAATGCCAGGACTTCATACAAGCCGTGTTCAATGCCTTTATGGCTTTAAAACCTCCTCAGGGAGTTTTGATTCCTGCACCGCCTTGGTCATCTACCCCAGAAAAGGTCAAGGGGCCCTAAGTCCTCAGATGAGGATTTTGACTCTGATGCTGACTCCCTAGCCTACTCATCTCAATTACTGTGCTTTAGATTATGGTTTAGAGGAGGAAGAATCTGTTAGTCAGGATTCTTCTTTGGTGACACAGACTTGTGTATGTTGGAGCATTTTAAGTGGGATCGCTCTCAAGTATCAGACATCCAGAAAAGGTATTATGAGTTGTTGCAAATGGACTCTAAACCTTTTGTCATCCCTAAGTGTTAGCTGATTTATTGGATACATTCTCCACTGCTTCCTTAGCTACAGACTCACAAGTTCCAGCACCTAAGAAACCTGACACATTCTATAAAGTGCCTGATGCCTAAAAATTGTTATATAAATGCACACCTCTGCCAGTTTAACCTTTAGGGCTGTAAATTACCAGACCCACATAACATATATTTTATCTGTTATTTCCCAGATTGGGAAGATTGTATTTGATATGCATGACTCAGAAGGTAGGGCCTCAACTCTCCCCTTGTTGGGTTCCACTTCTCAAGTTGCCCATCACTCTAGAAAATGCAGCTATGATGTGGCTGATTCCTCTTCTAAGGTTACTTCCTCCAGCTGTGTTATGAGGATCTGTTCCTGCTTTGCCTTCGAGCTGTACTAGATGATATTAAGGTGATCCTGCAGAGATTTGATGCACACCTTTGTCTCTCCCATTGCCAAGTTTCAGACACACTATCCTAGTAAAGCTTGCCTTTTTTGTATAGACTGCCAGATATTCTTCCAAGGAGGCTCCTAGGTGCATTTTTTTCTGGCAAGCCTACTCAAATGACTAGGCCCCACAAGCCACCCTTTCTTGTTAAGTCTGCAACCGTATGACTTTCTGCCCTCTTTTCATCTTGGCCAGGTTCCCTTGTCCCTCAGGCTTTGTGTCTCTCCCCCAGTTTGGCAAAAAATCCCCACAGACTCTTGGGTTCTGTCCATTATCCAGCAGGGTTACTTTATGGCCTGGAAAAAGCTTTCTTCCCTTGCTGGTATCCTTCAAACTCCTACAGAACAGCTTCCTCATTTTTCAGGGTGTTGCAGGGTCCATTGTAGCAGGTTACCATTCAACCAATTCCAAAGATTGAAGGGGGTTCAAGGTTTTATTCCAGGATGTTTCTGACTCCAAGGAAAGAGGGGTCTTGAAGACCTGTCCTGGAACTTCAATTTCTGAACACTTTTCTCAAAAGTGCCATCCTTTTGAATGCTTTCCTTTCAGACTCTGTTTCTTCTGTTCTTCTCTTAGGCTTTTCCAGTTTCTCTAGATCTAAAGGACGCCTACCTTAATATCCATATTCACCCTTTGTTCAGGAAATTTTTGCATTTATCCTTTTTTTCCTCTCATTTTCTGTTATTTGCTTTTCCCTTTGGGCTTTTAGCGCAGCCCCAAGTACGTTCACAGAATGCCTAGCTCCAGTAGTCACTTTTTGCAGGCCTCATGGCATTCAGATATTTTCCTATCTAGATGACCTCTTCTTCAGGAGATATCCCAGGCCAAGCTATTGTGGCATCTTTACTTTACCCAGCCTGGAGTTCACTGTCAACCTTCAGAAGTCAATGTTGACCCCATCACAGGATCACATTTTTCTAGGCTGCAGGATCCAAACTGTTCTAATGCTAGCCTCTCTTCCTTATTCCAAGATTTTGTCTCTCATGAGCTATTTTCTTTCACTGCTTCTCCTGTCCTGTCTTCCAGCCAGGGAGTTTCTCAGGGCTCTGAGGCTCATGACCTCCAGAACCCCCATGCTACCATAGGACAAGTTTCATATGAGGAAGTTTCAATGATATCTAATGTGACAACCCACCACTGGACCAGTAACCATGGAGCCTCAGTCCTCACCACTGGTAACAGTGGGGGAATGTACATTGGGAGGATAGCAGGTACACGCACAGTATTTCCAGATGCAGCAATCTGCATCAAGTGCAATTTCCCCTTAAGAGCACACACAGACCACAGTCTGTCCGGGGCTGGTTTCTCCCTCTTTATCCAGATCCCCAGTAAGACTGCCCAGTGGCACATCTATACAGTTGAGATCTCAGCTGAGTGGCCAAGCCAAGACCTCCAGCACTCTCTCTGTCCAACCAGTGCTTTGTGTCCCTGCCAAAGTAGCTGACACACACACTCTTTGAGGTTTGATTTACACACACACACACACACACACACACACACACACACACACACACACACACACACACACACACACACACACACTCTCTCTCTCTCTCTCCTGGGAAAGGCTGGCACAGGTTTACTAGCTATTCCCCCTTTTGCCCAGACTGTAAAGTAGTTGTCATTGCCATCAGCCAACTCCTTATCAGCTACTTTAAGGCCCTTAACAAAAGATGTCCAATCTTTCTGTGTAATATTAACATTAATACAAATGGTAATTTGATCAAGAACAAGGCTATTAGGAGTGGCCCACACAGTGTCACCAAATAAATCTGCAAGTACTCTCAAAACTTAAATATCTCTACATAGATCAGCCACAATGAAAGGTTTAAATATATTTAATAATAAATAATTAAAGAACAAGACAATACTCAATATATATTCACAGTGACGTCAGAGTTCAAAACCATGGGAAATATTTAAAACAACATTGCAGGACAGTGTCAGATAAATAAAAATATCTAAACTAAGCTTCACTATATTCCTGACTGTATCTAAGAGAGTTTCTATACCCTAGAAACTTACTTACAGAGCAAGGCAGATGTGGTAAATGGTCCGTGTCTGGTCCAAAGCAGAATACAGACTGCTCTGTCTCACTAAGACACTTCTAAAATTAATATCTCAAGTATTACTGCTGGGATAGCTTGCTGCATGACATCATTCCCTGTTATCTGACTGTATCCCAGGAGAAATCCCCACTGCTGGAAGCTTGGCAGTATTTACCATCTACCTCTGAAAATTCATAGACCTCAGATCTTTAGCAGCTGCTGGAAGTCATAAAACAATTGTATTCCTTCATAGTTTCAGAGGTACTAATTAATTCACTCCGAAGACAATACAAAAAGCTTCTCTAGTACAGATATTGTCTCCAGCCTAGCCTACAAAGTCATTTAATTTCAGCTATTTTTCTGAAGTTAACCTCCTGTATTCCAGTTTCCACTGTTAAAATATATACATTTAAACAGTTACAATAGTGCATGTGCATTTCTGTTCTCTTCCAGCAGGGCACACTGCAGTTACATTTTAAGCACAAGCAATTTATAAAATACCTTTTTAAAAAATTTTAATCACAAGCAATTTATAAAATACCTTTTTAACACACGTCTGTACAGATCAGTTTGATATACATATGGCATAAAGTTCTAATTACAGTTGTAACACAAGCATCTTATATAAATCATGTTAATATTCACAAATAACATATAATTATTTACAAAATTCCAGATAGCTGGGCTGGCAGTATCTCCCTTTGTCACATCTAAAATGAGTATGGCCTTAACACTGTCACCCGCTAGAGTATCTAGTTCCTCTGCTCCCTTGTCTCAAACTGGAATTTCACTGGTGGATACAACAGATATCTCTCAATCCAGGTGTTCCTTTCCAAATTCCTCAGCCTTGCCAGGAACTCTTCATGGATTCCTCAGAGCTGGGGTGTGGAGCCACTTCAGGCACCCTGAAGGTACAGGACCTTTGGTACCCCAGCAGAGGGCAGATTGCATCAACATCAAGGAAATGAGGGGTCTCATTTTGATTCTTCAAGCTTTCCACTTACTCTAGGTGCCCGGTCTCATAAAGGTTTATATGGGCAACACCACAGGCATGTGATACATCAATAACAAGGGGGCACAAAATCTTACCTTCTTTGCAAACTATCCCTTCAAGCATGGGAAATGGCCATCAATCTGCAGGTGACCCTACATGCAGTCTACATACCTTCAGAGCAGAATCTTGTGGCAGATTCTCTCAGCAGGTCCAGGACTCAGCCCTCACTAATGGATGCTTCACAAAGATGTGTTTCTGGATGTAGATCATTAGTGGGGTATTCCTCAAGTCGATCTCTTTGCCTCCCCTCTGAACAGGCAACTCCCTCAGTTCTGTTCCAGTGTCCCAAGTCCACTATATATACTTTCACAAAGAATTACAAACTGAATTCCTTTTCTCTAGGTCCAGAACAAACACTGCTTGGACCATTCTCCAGGGGCACTGGGATTCTTGAATTCCTTCTTCCTCCCTATATGTTTCTAAGCTATGGTAGTCTACCCAAATAGCTTATCATAATGCAACAGTGATCTAATGCTGAACATAGTACAGCTGTATAAGTAAGCTTTCTGTAACAGTAGATGTACTAATAGATCATTGTTGCATTAGCCATCCCCTCCCTCCATCCCTCTTGTTTTGTTTTTGAGGTATTGTCTAGATATGAATGTATATACCCATGTGTATATAGTTGCATATGATTTCTATTACATTTTTCTTTTCTTAGCATTTGCCCTTTCAGAGCTATAGTATTTTTTTTGAGGCAAAAAAGCTTTTGAGTCCCAAACTGCCTTTTTTATGACTCTGCTCAAACCTCTGGTAATTAAGGCCTGTGGAATGTGCCCTGAAGCTTTGTAAGCTGGCTGGTGATCATATCTTGGGAAGGATATATCTCAAGTAGCTTAGATTACTGCAACAGTGATCTATTAGAACATCTACTGTTATGGTATGTTTATTTATACAACTATATAGATGGCAAACATTAAAGAATCTGAGAAGAAAAGCCATGCAACTTCTGTGCCACAAGCTGCTGTTATATGTGACTGCATTTATCAGTACCAGTTGTATGATAGATGAGGTGCAGTTTGCAAAGTTTATCTTTTAATTGCTCAGCATTCTGATAGTTTCTGTATTCCGACAAGATTTCCATACCGTTATCCACATGCAGTAGTTGTTTGTTCTTCCTTCGTACACACCTGTCCTTGTTTTTTTCCACATAATGCCTCGCTTTTTTATTCTCACTTTAATGACGTTACAGTTCAGAGAAACATGTGATATAAAACCTGACTTGCTGTTTCTTTGAGATGTTGTAAGTTTGGAGATGCTTTGAGCAGCAGGGTAGCACCACTATATACGGCGAAAAAAAGTACTTGAGCAATGTTTGTCCTGCGATGCTCTGCTTGAGCAACAGCGACATGAACAGCCAATGAACAGTCATGACATGCGGAAGTGACTGTAAGGCAATGTATGAATATATGTAACCTTTAAGTTAACCACTTTTAGCAATTTTTAAAGGATGACAACAAAAAATGTGTTTGTCTTTTTCTGCATATAATTACTCATTAATTCTGTCCTTGGTTCTTATTACTGTTTTTTTCCCTAGCTGTAAGTGGTCTGGGATCTACAATAACAGCAGCTGTAATGGGCATCGTCATCCCCGTAGGTAAGTAATCACATTGTAATATGCATATAAGGTGGTACATTGCACAAGAAACTGATTTTGTGTTTAACTTTTGCATCTCACAGAAGTAAATTTCTGGCTTATGTTTCAGCACATTATATTCCATTTAGTGTTAAGCAGTTTCTCTGGTACTCCAAATGCTACTTTAAACTTGAAAATATAATGGGAGGCATGTATTGGTTTTTATTCTGTGAATAACTGCACATGTTGGCCCAGAAATAGAAGCCTAAAAATAACTTGTGTGTGACCTACAAAACAACATTAATAGAGCAGATGGGAAGAGCTGCAATTACTCTGTGCCTGTAAAGCAATTGGCTGACTCGTTGATGCATTTCTGCATTGCAAAGGTAATAATAAAGGGCAGCAGTGAGTGCCTTCTTTGTCTATTCATCAGGAATTGCTGCTTTACTACACTTGGAGCTCACAGGTTCCAAGAACCTGTCAATATGCAGAATATATTCATCTTCTAACTTGACAACATGACAGCTGCATTCAAATCAGGTAAATGATAGAATGTGTGCAGGTGAATACATGCAGTGATGATATATCAACAAAACTGGCAACAAACTACAAATATTAGCAACTACAGATTACACAAAAACAAATGCATATCATATTTGTAAAGTAGTACAATGACTGTGGGAAGGCAAATTGTTTGAGCATGAATTTGTCCAGATCTTACTTCAGCTGTGCAGGGTTTATTGACTGTTAATTTGCTGAAGGAAATTCTCCAAGTGTAACCATGCTTTTCCTTCAGTTTAAAAATGGCAACCTTGCAGTTGATGAGGACAGAGTGTGAGAGTGTTTGCCTACCAAGTAAAACATTTTTTGTTAGGATTTTGATGATTTTGGCATGCTTTTTGCCACTGAGTTGGCCGGGATGAAACCACCTTCTCAGCCCTTAACTTCAGACAGTCAGAACTTTATAAATGCATGTGCGTTGGCAGGTGCTGTGGTGCATCAGTAATCTCTACAAATGAAGTGGGAAAGTTAGATATGTCATGACTGACTGAAATGCAGCAAAGGTCACATTTTTGAAATACCCCTAACAGGTAGTGCTTAACAGAAGCAACCCCTACAGTGTTTTTTTATCCATATGATGCTAGTAATATAAAGGCATAATTACCATTCTGGAAGTTCTTTAATACGTCAGTTCCATTAACACAGATGCTATAATGCCTTTGATAAGGTTTCTGCCTGTGGCCACGTGTTACTTCATTATAGCTTTCTTTGATTCATTTTTTTTCTAATGATGAAGATATCAGTCTCTGCCACCAGCCCCCAGGTGCAGCAGTAGCATGCCTTCTTGCCCTGATGTGACCCCCATTCAGAAAGAACATCCTGAGCATTAGAGAAATGACTTGGGGAGGAAGGGAGACTAGGCTTTGTGTGTTTGCCTCTCCATGGCAGAAGGAAGCAGGTATTGTGGGTACAGATCCCATCACTGAATTTGCAGTGAAGACTGGTGACCTGAAAGGAGATATTTGTTTCATGGTAGGGGGCAGGGTTTGCCAAAAGGTTACCTCACTTGCATAAATGACAAAACCCAAATAATTTAACATAGCTAACCATGAGCAAATCCTGCATTACCACACACAGGCATGAATTATTGCTATTATACAATGATATTATTTAAGACAAAAAAGTCTTACCTTTTCTAACTAGGGTCATTGTACAAACAGACTTTAGTATTCTTCCACTGGCTTTTAGTTGTCTGAGGCACCCATGATATGTATTGCACATGCTCTAAATCTGTAAATGGCTGCATGGTACTTTGCTGCCTCTGCCTTTTTTTTTTTAAGGAATTGTGGGGTTGTGTGGTCATGCTCTGTATACCATGCCTCTCAACTGTATGGCTTTTAGCAGAATTTCCAGATGTTTGCTTCATACTGTTGGACTGTTCTTCATAAAAGCTGTGGTTTTCTAGCAAATCATTGAGGATTGAAGTCGCTAATGACGGACATCTCAGTCTGAGATGGTAAGAGGTTGTGATGTATAATGTGGTGCTACTTGTAGGGGCACTCTGGGCATCAAGAACCATGATGTTTTTTTTTTTTTTTTTTTTAACATATTGCATTATTCTGCTCCACAGAGCAGTTCACTGTCATTGGTAACTTTAACAGTTTAAATTTCTCTTCTTAGGGGTGTGGAAAAAGTAACTTAACTGGACTTCCTTCAGCGGGGAATATTTGATTTACAATGTGCATGATTATTCTTCTGACCAATTAATGTACACATTTTTGAATATTAAATTAGTTCCAAAGAAATATTGAGAGACAAGGGCAGAATCTAGAAGAGTTTTTAAATATTACTCTAATTCACTTTAAAAGTTAATAAAAGAAGAGGTTTCACATATGCATACATTTTCTGAACAATAGGAATTATGAAACTTGTCTGGCATTCTTGAATATCTGTAATGCTTTGGGAGTTACCTTAAATCAGAAGTTTTACAAGGGACAGAGAAAAAAATATGAGGAAAAAAAGGATGTTCTGCAAAGTTCTGGAGGGGTACATTAGCGAAAGTATGATCGGGAAAGTACTGCTTCTCTGTAGTACTTTAGCGGCTGCACTTGTTTATAATGGGATATTTTATTTTTGATATTTTATTTTTTTATATTTATTTTATTTTTGATATGTTTGATTTACAATGGGCTGCCAAGCTAGCATGCATGTTTTTGAACACTAATGGCATTTTGTTGTATGCTTGGCACTCTCCTTGTTTGCTGAACCTGTAAATGTTTGTCTCTTCACTGAACGGACCTGTACCTCTAGCATTACATATAAATTGCATTTTCTGCCTAGTAGCGTGACTGCAGTCGTCTTTCACTATTTCCCTGCCAGGCCATTGAACAAATACAGGCAGCAGTAGCAGTCATTTGTATTTTGTCTTCCCTTTCTCATGGAACTGCTTGTTTTTAGGAAACATAGGAATATGCTCTTACTGTAGAGCCATTTCAGCCTGTTGAAAGTTACAGAACCTTACTTACGATCCATGGAAGAGCAGCAATTTAAGTACAAGTAGGGAATATAAACTAATTCTAAGATTGTAGTAAATCTGAATATTCTTGAGCCAAGGTACTGAGATTTTAGAGTTAGTAAATATAAATAGCAGGAGTATGGGAGTAGAGTGTTTTTTGACTCCAGCAAATCTGCATTAGAAGCAAGTTTTGAAATTCACTGTTTTTCTGTCAGAATTGAACCTTATTTTTTGAAGCACTGGTACTAGAGCAGTTCGATAAAGACAGACCCCGGGTTTCAAGAAGCTCGGCGCAAGGACAGTTTTAGCCTTGCGCCGAGCATCCTCACTACAGATGGCGCAGCAGCGCCATATGAATATGTATGAGGGCACGCCGCCGCACCTTTGACGTGCACAGGAAACGTGTGCCTACTAGTAGAGCCCACCCCTAATAGTAAGTCAGTAATTCAGTGTCCATGGATACCGAAATGTATGCTAAGCATACAAGAGTGTCCACGAACAATGAAATAAAATCGAAATAGTAAACACACAAGCACGTAGTGGAATGTTGCGCCCAGTCCCTAGAACTTTCCACAATTAGATTCCCTGTGTCCCTATTATACATTCGAATTGCTGCAATATCGAAGGTGTAAGCAAAGCTCAGCATGTCTGCACGTCGCTGCCCGCCGACCGTAGCTTACACATCATATTCATTCAAATAGAGGAAAAACATGCGGAATCAACGTAAGTGTCAATAGTGTAGTGTTTAGAGCATCCGCCTAACGAACAGGCATTCACAGTTCGAGCCCAACAATAGCACATATCATTTTCCATGTGGAATGAATGTCGTTTTGCCGTAAAACCGACATGAGTATCGCATGAGATATTTAACGTAAATATCATTCAAGCAAAGTGTCACTGTCATAATGAATAAGGTACTAGTAAGCAGGTGTAAGCACAAATAAGCAGCAGTAAACACATATAAGTACCAGTAAGCAAGACTGAGTACACTCGCGTGGGTCTAAGCAGTGCCCAGCATAGGAAATGTATATAAGTATATACAGATATATATATATATATATATATATATATATATATATATATATATATATATATATATATATATATATACACACACACATATATATATATATATATATATATATATCTATGAAGAAAGAACGACGTAACAATAAAGCATGCAAAAGGAATGAGAAGGGAATCAACAGCAACCCCAGTATTATATAGCGCTGTCAGCGTATGTCATATCCAGCTGGGCAGGAGTGAACAAAGCACTTCTACTCACACCACAGGCAGGATATTACCAGTGGGAGTAACATTGTTGATTTGCTAAGTCTACTTTACACACAGAGGGTAGTCCCTGGTGGGACTGCCGAAAAACTGATAGACCATTTGGCCATCTGACCATTGCACAAGCAAGGGCAGGTAAGTTCAAGGACTAAATGGTGGAGAGCCTGAGAATACATGGGTTGGGACAACATATGTGTAGGACCCCTAAAGCTCAGGAGAGGGCAATGTGTGGAGGTGTGTCATGGCTGCAATAACAAGTGGACAATGGATGGTATGTGTGTATTTTGAACACAGGTGGGGTGGAGGAACTATGGGTATGAAATTATGGAGCCAGGCGTGCCAGGGTTGGATGGGCTGGTTCTAATTGGACCACCCCGTGGAGGTCAGCTAGTTCGTTATAAGTATATATGCATACACACATGCAGACATCAATATGTAGAAGTACATTCTCTGTAACACATTCATTCCATTTGCAGACATAAAGAACATGAATGTGCCCTTACAAACCTTGACAGTAGATAGACTAATAGGTTGTGCAGGAGAGAGACAGGACGAAACTGCTAAAACGCAAAAGTGTGTACAATGTCTGAAGTCAGTGCTGTGCTGAAAATAATCAAATGTGAGGACTTTCCCACACATGGAATCATTCCTGTGATCTGCCTGCTACAGCAATGCCAATTACTAAACCGCTCTATTTGTAAAAGAAATACGTCGAACACATACATAATTAGGCTCTCATGTGTAACATGTACGTTACCACATAGTCATACTTATTAATTTATTATAGTGTCATGTTAACGGGAGTAAGGATGTAATGAAGTATAGAGTCTAATCTTGACACGTGTCCCATGTGGGACAACCCAAAAATTGTGAAT